>NW_009627679.1:389-656 GCF_000690535.1 Cariama cristata
ATATCAGATTATGGAATCATTAAACAAAAAAATTGTACTCCTCGCTGTCCAGAGGGGCCTCTAGTTACCTTGTCTAAATATAACAGCATCATTTTTAACCAAGGAGCTGGGACAGTCCCTTGGGCCTTCATTATATTTCATGGGCTTGGGCTGGAATATCACCTCACTCACGCGTTGGAGAACTCATTCTGCACTTGTGCTGAGGCCAAGGCGAGCGGTCCCGGACCCCCCCCCGGTCCGCGGGGCATCACCTCGCACCGCGCCGGC
>NW_009627680.1:0-770 GCF_000690535.1 Cariama cristata
TCGATGAGGTCCCCCCCCACTTCCACCAGCCCCACTCCCTTCCCAGCAGCCCAGGAGCAGGGCAAGGGATGCAGGATGGGCCCATGGGTCATGAATGCTCCTGCTCAGCGCAGGAAACATCCGACTAAAAGCTGAGCCTAGTTTTTAGTGCAACCCCCTTTCTGTGTAAATCTGGCCAGAAACCATCACAGGAAGGGACGAGGTAGCGCCTGAAAGAAGAATTCAGTGGAAGAAGCGCGGGCTGTGCCAGACCTGCCGTCCTACCTCCATCCCCATGGCTTAAAATGTCACTTTGGGGGTAAAAAGGAGAGGCAGACAGTATTTCGTGAATGCCAATGTGCCTATTTTCTCCAAAATGAGGTTTTCCTGTGTTTTCTCTCCTGCCTAGCATTCTGCCTCCAAGTCACAGCAGGTTCAGTGCTACCTGGAACTGGTTTTAGTGGAGGGGAAATGGCGGCTGCATTTCCAGCTCTACAGAACAGCAGCCATCGCACGCAAAAGCCTGGCCCAGGCTGGCTCCGGCTGCTCCCCAGCACAAAATCCGGGCTCCTCACCGCCCTCCAGCAGTGCGTTTATTTACAGCAGTGTCTTTCCTTCTAAAGATCTGCTCTCAGGGGGCAAAATCCCTTCTGTGTACGAAACCAGTACTGACTAGCTCAGACATTGTCTTCCAGAGACCGCAGGCAGCCTGAAACAATAGGGGTGTGCAGAGCGTCCCGATACATTTCCATTTTTGGATCATGATAAATCTGAAACCTAACAGTAACAGC
>NW_009627681.1:0-1843 GCF_000690535.1 Cariama cristata
TGGTTCTTCTGTTTTGGGTGGTCTTTGGGGGGAAACCTCCTGGGCCTTTTCCTTATTGCCCTTGTCACACTGAATTTCTAGATCTTTATATATATGTAAAGACATATGTATATATCTTTATATATAGACGTATAGAAAGTGTACCTGTATCTTTCTATGAGAACGAAGTGGGGAACCAATTAGAGATTGCTCTGAGATCATGTGGGTATTACGCTTTCAAAACATGGAAACCAGCCAGTCATGGAGCAGTATGAAAGCACATGAGCCATGTCCTTGGGTTAGTGGGATGGAGCAGGCGGCAGAGTTCAGCCTGTGGGACATAGGCTTCATGCAGACCTCGTCACAAGGTCATTTGTGGTCAAGTGCACAACTGGGACATTCTGCTCTCTGTCTCTGGGAATTTTCAGCTCAGACAAGAAAAACATTTCACTGTCTTACCTTTTTTCTCCTAGAAAACATCCATTAGCCATGGAATTTTCTAGAGATTCACATAAAGATGCATATTTTTCCTATTTGGAATTTATTGCTTGAAATATTTTTCCTATATTACATCAAACCAAGGGCAGAATTTACTAAAGATTTTTTCCAACATTTCATTATAAAGATTTTTTTAAAAAACTTCAAATTCTCAGAAAATCAAAATCTAACTCAATGATGATAAGACAATACTGGTATCTTAATTATCTCTCGGTAACTTCTCCAAGTCATAGTAGAATCTAAGTTTTACCGAAGTATATAAGCCATTTTTTTATGATTCAGATGTCTCTGGGTAGACTATGTCATGAGAGCTGGCACAGCACTCTCTTAATTCCTGCGTAGTGGAATCTCATTTGCCATCTTTCTATGATTCTTTTTATTATTATTTGAATCAATGAGATTGCTAATCAGGCAATACGATGCAACTAATGTACAGGAAGAGAATACCATCTAGAGAAGATGCAGAGACTTATATTCTTTGGCAATTTAACATCTATGGTGTTCTTTCCTTGCCCTCTGATTTTTCAAGCCACAACTCTCCCAGAAATGTCAATGCATAGAAAGGAAGTGCATAAAAGTCGTGTTTTGCAAAGCCAAGTGTGACATCCTCGTGTTACTCAGAATTTGTTGAGAAAAGATACTGGTTTAACATAGGAAGGGTATTATAAAAAGGTTGTAATGATAAATATTAGTCATGCTGCAACACACATTACTTGGAGGTATTGAAATAACACTAGGACAGGTGCAGTGTAGGGCTCAGTGGATTAGACTGGACTACACTAAATGGAAAACTGCCTTGACCCAGTCTGTCACTGAAGGACAAAAAGAATACAAAGGAGAAATTTTTGAATTAACTTTGAAACAAAGTTCTTCCTCAGAGTTGAAGCCTAATTCAAATTCCATACAATTCAGGGTTAAGGTACCTCTGATGAGTGACGATTTACTGATCTGTGATGCATAAGGTACCAAAACTACTCCAGTCATATTTTGACTCAACTCAACTACTTTTTAAAAACCATGAAATCAGGTCACTTAATCACATTAGGAGTGACTGATCACTCAGACCTGGTATGGTCTGCGAAGCTGATGTCTTGTATTTCTGTGGGACCAAACTGGGGTTTCTCAGTCCTTGTGTGACATCTGAACAATATTTTCTTATTTTACTATCCTACTTGTAGTAAATGCCTCAGCAGGTGTGCAGGTCTTCTTCACAGGCCACTGAGTATTTGTGAGTCACATGATAAACTCTGAAGTCTGTGGGTTTTTTGCAAAACATGTCAGTGGACCACATCTTTTATGACCTAGTATAGTACAAATGTTCATTTTTGTGGGTTGTATTAAAGACGAATGTATTGCATTACACATC
>NW_009627682.1:0-246 GCF_000690535.1 Cariama cristata
GATTTGGGGCGTTTTCGGTATCGGGGAGGGGGATGCTGGGGTGCGGTTGTACCGGTGCGGGGGGAAGCAGTGGGACCTGCCCCGAAAAACGCCCCACGCGGCATGGGTGTGCCCCCCTCCCCTTTACCCCCCTCTTCGGTGCGGCGTGATGGCATAAAAATGATGTTTTTTAATGAGAAATGCAAAAACCGGGTGGATTTACCCCAAAAAGTGACTGGTGGGGTTGGGGGGGGAACTGTGTCTTGC
>NW_009627682.1:394-706 GCF_000690535.1 Cariama cristata
TGGCGCCCGCCCCCACCACTCCTGCGCCTCCTGACTGTAAAGCTGAGGATTTGTGGTCTCAAACCACCAGATTGGGGCAAAAAAGCCCAAAAAAGAGTCAGCAGAAGCATAGGAAAAAAACCCAAGAAAGGGTATTTTTGCTGTTTTCACCCCCAAAATGGGAAATTCTGGCTGGATTTGGTGAGGGGGGAGGGGAGGGCAGGGCAGTTTCACCCCAGGCTGGCTTTTGCCGCTTTCCCCCCCAATTCCACTTCATCCCCTGCCAAGCTCCACAAATTTAAGAAAAAACGAAACCCTCCCAAAAGACCCCGA
>NW_009627682.1:740-1532 GCF_000690535.1 Cariama cristata
CCCCGATTGCACCCAAACACCCAATGGGTGTTGTTGTCCACGCCCACCCCCCAAAACCTGGGATTTTTAGCGGAAAAATGCAGCTTTTTCAAAAAAAAAAAACCCCAAACCCGCTTTTGCATGTTGCCTGGGGGAGGGAGGGGTCGTTTTTTAACCTTTTTCCCAGTTTTTTTCCCCGAAATGATAGGAGTTGAGGAGAAGCCACAGGACTTTTGGGGTAGGGCTGAGCTCGGTCGCTCCGGTTGTTGTTGTTCCCGGTTGTTGTTGTTCTCGGTTGTTGTTGTCTCCCCTCCCCTGCTCTCCCCTCCACCCCCCCAGCGATGGTGCCTAAAACGGCCTTGATCAGCCCCAAAATGGACAATTGACTACAAAAAAAGGCTAAAATGTGGAACCCCCCCCAAATAAGAGGCAGGAAAGGTGAGCAAGCGGAGTAAGTACTGGTGGGGCCCCCCGCCTGCGCCCGGGACGCGACCCCGACCCAAAATCCCCCTTTCTGAGCCCAACTTGCCACCTGGGATGTGCGTCGGACCCAAAATTGTGAGGATGTGCGTCGGACCCGAAATTGTGCTTTCTGAGCCTGTTTTGTGATGGGGAAATGACCCGGACCCACAGTCCCATTTTCTGAGCCCGTTTTGCCACCTGGGATGCAACCCTGACCCAAAATCCCCCTTTCTGAGCCCAGTTTGCTGCCCGGGATGCGCGGCTGACCCGAGATTGCGCTTTCTGAGCCCATTTTGCGCCTGGGACGTGGCCCTGACCCGAAATTGCGCTTTCTTGGCTAAAACACACACC
>NW_009627683.1:0-372 GCF_000690535.1 Cariama cristata
ATTCCCCCGGAGGACAGAGGAGCAGAGGCCGTTCAACCCCCTTCCCCCCACCCCCACGATATCTCCTTCCCACAATATCGACTTTGTGCCTGTGCTTCAATACTTACCCTTGTGTTTAAATTAGCGGGGCAGATTTATAGCTCCCTCCCTTTTAAGTAATTTATTGTGGTAAATTAGTTTATATTTGAACAGACTCTCGGTCTCCTAATTCGCCTTCGCCCAAACAGGTCCGCAGCTGCATCTCTCTGCGGCCTTTGGAGAGACCTTGAAACGCACTCAGGCGTTCAACAATAAACCTCACTTCAATTCGTTTGCATCCACACCGGAGAGTCCTTTTAAACCGAGCCCCGAGCAAATAAAGTTTTGGGCTTG
>NW_009627683.1:385-624 GCF_000690535.1 Cariama cristata
AGGGCCCCTCCGTGCGCAGGGTTTATAGCCCCGGGGGTATTTCACCACCCTCCTCCGGCGGTGGTTTGCAAAGTCCTTTAAAAGCCACTTCAAGATCTCAGCCGCGTTATCATCTTTACTGCGGTGAATCGAATTATCTTATCTTTACCCCAAGAACAAAGTTAACCCAGGGAAGCAGCCCCCCTCCCCACCGAGCTGCCTCCCCGCCTCGGCTCTTCCCCCCACGCCGGAGGTGGTCG
>NW_009627684.1:0-15984 GCF_000690535.1 Cariama cristata
GGCCTACAGCTCCCGGCCTACACCGCCCGGCCTACACCGCCCGGCCGCCGCCTTCCCGCGGGAGAGAGCTCGGACAGAGGGACGGACTGACAGGCACACAGACCCCCCCCAGCTAACGCTGGACAGCATCTGCAGAGCCGGGAGCATGGACGCGGGTGGGATACCTTGGTCCGTGCTGTCCATCCGGCTGCAGGCTGCCTGGGGACACCCTCTGCTAGACACGGGGTGACGGGACACGTCAAGCGACGGCACCAGTAACACTAGGAGCTGTGATCCAATATGTAGATAAGAAAAAGCCTCATATTTCTACAGAAATCCTCACAGGCCTTTAACGCAAGATTTATTTCCTCACATGCTGCCTTGAGCCCACCACATTCTCCTTAACCAGAATTTCACCACACTGCTTTTTCTCCTTGAACCAAAGCTGTAAATCTGGGCTATGTCTCTTCCACCTTCTTAAAACCCTTCTGCTGCCTTCTTCCCTTTTACCTCTGAATCCACTCCTCCTCCTCACTCCACGTTCCTGCATCCCCCAGACCTCTCTGACTCCTGAATCCTTCAATATAAGCTGTGATGTTTATGCCTGACCAGCCACTCTCCAAGCCCTCAGGCTACCTTATGCATCTGTCCCCCACTCCTAATCCTTCGCAAGCAGCGCAGCCTGCACTCCAGGCTGCCACAGCTCTGGCATCTGCCTCTCAGCGCAGGGATGCCCTGCACCCTCGCAGCAGAGAGAACAGCTATGAGCTCAGAACTGGCAGAACTGGAGCCAAAAATACCTGCTGCCTCTTAGCCCTTTTGGGGGAAGGCACGCTGCATTATCAGCCTGATCCTCTGAACATGGTGGTATGTGGACCGCGGGGGGGGGGCACCCAAATCATGGGCGACAGGGCAGGAAGGGTGCTGGGTGGCTCTGCAGGTCTCCGGCTCAAAGGCTTATGTGCTAGGCTGCAGCCTGAAGTAACTCAAGTAACTCTCCACCTTTCCTTTCTCACATCATCTCATCTCCCTTTCCTTGCCTTGTCCTTGTTGCCCATGGTGCATAAAAGACGAGGAGGGGGCTGAAAACCCCAAAAGCCAGCAGGTCTAGACTTGAACAGGCATTGTTTCCAAATGGTGGGATAAATTAAAGGCTTGGACTTCACTACTGCTGTGGTCAGGGAGTCATTCTCAATCCCCATCGAGTCCCTTTGATGGGGATGATACATGTGACTAACAGGGGACTGTGGCAGGTCTTAGCCAGCTTCCATTTCCTCTTCTCCACCTAAAAAATCATCAGTGTCCTGCGAAGGCTGGTATCCTGTCTGCCAACAGGCAGCAGCAGCTACCTGATAAAGGCTGTTTTGCAGTTTAGCCGTCTCCGGTTCACTTCAAACTCCAAGCGGTCCAAGGGAAAGACCCTATTTTCATCCTTTTCCATAGATAACATCTGTGCTGGGTTGAGGAAAGGAAGAAGGATTATGTTTTTAATATCTTAGTACATAATAACATACAATAATATCTCAATGAGAAAATCTTAAGACATCCTTCACTTTTTTATATGTTTACATAAAATATTCATCTTCCCGATTGCCAAATCTTTTTAAAGCATTCCAGTCATTGCCCAGCTACACTTCTGCTTTTGGATACTAGCATTTAATGAATTTTATTTTTTATGGCCATCAGAATGTGCCCAACTGAGAGGAGATGATACAACCAGGCTGCGTGGTGCAGTGCCTGAGCAAATCCAAGGTCAGAGCTACTAAGCTACTGCAAGTCTGGAGCGGGCTGTAGCTGTAGCTTCTGAAAGTGCAGTCAATCAGAATAGACTTTGTGCATCTGGGAGCAAATCAAGCCGTAAACTTGGAGAGATCACATATGCCTGGATCCCCATGGGCAATGCTGAACTGAGCAAGGCAAGGCTTAAAAAACAAAACCAAAAATAATCACAAACGCAGCCCTTACACACATCTCAGGATGGCGTAAAAAAATTAAAACAGCATAAAACGGTGGGTCGAGCCATGGGGGAGTCAGGACAGATTATTTAAAGAAGTAGTAAAAATAAAATGTTTCTTTATTCTAATGTGAAGGCCTAGGATTCCGTGGCAAGATATGTGTTGTATTCCCTAAGGGTTTCCTTCCTTCATACAAGCACAGTCAATCAGTATGATCGTAGATTAGTTTCCTGTTTGTACAACAAAGTATACATTTGTAGTAAAAGAGATTGTTTCTATAGGTTCAGGAAGAATATTAAAAAAAGAAGAGATTAAAGACAACAGGTCAAGGCAAATCTGTTCTCAGCATTCTCATTCCCAATTTACAGATTTTATATTTGGTTTCTTCTCATTCCTCTCTCTCCTTTTTAATTTAATTCAAGCAGCATTAATCATCCTGTTTCAAAAACATCCCATTAAAAAATCAAGTGATATTTGTATCAGATTTAACCTACTTTTCAGATATTTTGACAGAGACTCTGGGTTTAACGCAGACTGCTGCAGAATGATTTCTTGTTACCGGAGAAAGCGAGCTGCTTACGGTAGGTTAAAACAAAGGAGATAGGTCAGGCTAGTCTGGCCAACTGCCCTTTTAATCAAAGATTTGCTCAGTTTTGTGGGTTTTCTTAAATGAATTTGGAGTCAACAAGAAGTATACGACTGTTGACATGCCTCAGCACAGGCTTTGCTTCAGCAGCAACTTGATGCCACCACAGAGCAATACCAGTATGATCCAGTGTTGGCAGGGGAAGAGAGTGGGTCTGTTCAGCCTCTGCCCTCCTCCCCTATGGCTTTTCTGCCAGCAGAACTTCTGTCAAGAGACTATTGCGTGGCTGTGCCATAGTGTCTCAAGAACACTGAACAAATCAATTTATATGGGCCAGGGATTCTTAAAGGTGCGACTCAGATGAACATGGTGGGTCAGGGTGACACAGACCCTGCACCAGTCAACCCGTCACCTTTTTTCAGAAACTCTGCAGAGAACTTAACAAACTTGCAGTAGTACAGTCTGCCTGGAGAGTCACCTTCACCCTGTCCTGTACACAAACACCATAATTTATCCTGATCTCTAAGAGAAACTGGCCTAAGAAATAGGATGTAATATCCTTTCTACAATCATTAACTGTAATATTAAATAACAACCTGGGTTATTTATGTTATTGCCTGTATCAAACCCTTTTAACAATTTCCTGTACCCTACTAAAAAAAAAAAAGTCCTCTTATGATCTGTGTCTTTCCAACATCAATGGCCTCCTCCTAGTTTTTGCCTTGTTTTGTTCTCCAAGATAAGAGTTTCTTGCAAATATGATTGTTCCCTTTCTGCTCTGAGGACCGTTCTTGCATTTTTTACTACATTTCCAGTGAGGCATGGAGTAGATGGCATGGTGAACCTTCCCTCCTCTGCAAGGGGAAACAACAGCCATGGACTTCAAGAAATATGAATCATAGACTTGCTCAACACCTGAGGAAAACTAGGAGCTAGAGGAGACAGGGCAGGAGCAGTAGAATGGCTGTCAAGGATGGGAAGCAAGAGACTACAAACATACGGGAAACTAGTAAGAAACTGGAGAGGAAAGAAGATTATTAAAGATCAAATGATGGAAGAACAGGAAGGAAAGACTAAGAAGCAAGACCAAAAGGCAGAGAACAATTTGGAGGAAGAGAAAGGCATTTTTAGCCTTTAGCTGAAGCACAGAAGCTAAAGTTTGCTCATAATCAGTACTCAAGCTCATCCTTAAAAGATCTTCCATTTACTGATGTAGCCAAGCTATAAGTGAGGACAGCCAAAAAAGACGGTGATTTTTTCCGGAAGAGAAAGAGAGCTATTGCTATTGCATTTGGTACCTCTTCATTAAGCCTCAGCACTAACAAGCACCATGGTACAGCATTCAATACCTCCGTTAAAATAGATACATCCCGCCAAGTCTGGAGAAGCTGTTTAATTTTGACAGTATCAGGAATGAAAAAAAGAAAAAAGACCTACGTCATCACTCATCTCTATATCCCAATATAGCCTGGGTTTGTGTGCTATTTTCTAACACTGGATCCTGCCAAAACTTGCCTGAGGGTGGAGTGCTCAGGTACAGTTTGAATCCACTGGACCAGTCAGAGCTCCAAGCACTCCGGGTTTTAAGCCATCCTCATCTAGAGAGCTTATGAATGGGAGCTAGGGTTGTATATTAGATACACAGAAAACCATCACTGCAGAAGCTGTCATAGAAAACGCTGACACAGAAAAACAATAGCAGGCTCCAGAAACCTGTGCCTATCCCCTAACCCTACCACCTCCCCCAAGGTAAAACACAAAGCTCAAGGAAACCAGATACTTTCCATAAAACATCATATTTAAACTAATCACCAAATTTCCACCCAGAAACCCCAAGAGAATTTTGAGATTGCCTGAGTCTTGACCACTGTCACCAGGTACAGAATCCAGCTGAGCTAACACCAGGCACACATGAAGCAAGTAAATGACACTCCATATGGTTATGGCAGCATATTGATGCCAGCTCCTACACAGTATGTGTAGTAGAGGGTATAGACAGGTATAGACCTGGCAGCACAGCAGAGCCGGTTCTCCTGGCACATTAATAATCTTCTCACTCTCCCAGGAGTGGACGATTTGGAGAATACCTCACTGCTGTGGCAAGTAGCAGCCTTACCGGTTCCTGCTGCGTTTCACTGGGTAACAGCAGTGCTAACAGTCCCCAGCAAAGGTACTCTGTAAATGAAGTTCAGAGAAGCTACGGATTTTTATTTACATGTCCTTGTCAAGTTTGCTTGCAAAATTAAATACTGCCTCCAGATACATTTATCTTTTCCAAATTTCCTCCAGTTTGGAAAAGAAATAGCCCATTTGTCACACCTCTGGACGAAGTTGTAGGCCTTTACCTTACACTGACAGTGCCTTCCTCATTGTCCTCTCATAAGCATTTCACTTTTAGCACTACACACATTCTAATTTACTACTAAAAATAACAGTAATAAAGTAAATAGATTTATCTGATAAATTTGCTTCATTATGACATCATGTTGTGGTTTATTGCCTCTCTTTATGCATTGTTTTTCTTCCTCAGAAGGACACAATACCTGATCATCTCCATACACATCCACAAGACCAGGACAGTAAGTGACAAAGCTTTCACCTGGAGTCACAGGATTTAGCAAACCTGACTGTATTGCTCTGAAAACTGCACATGCTGGCCCAATTTCAAGATACACATGTGCATTATTTACCTTGAATGAGATTCAACTATTGCCCAGAATAAAAATATTTTTAAAAATGACCAAACATGGATGTAAGCATATCAGCTTTTATACTAGACACTGGAGTTTCCTCGAAATTAATCCTCCATTAAAACAACAGATGGCCCTGTGTGTTCCAGGGGCTCAGCACACACAGAGGGGCTGGGTGACTGATGGACTTATGAATGACTGGGTCTGCATAAACCTTAAGTTGGATTAGTATAAGCTCATGCATGTCAGAAATGGTCTGCAGTATTGACATTTCCTGTCAGCTTTGTGGAACCGGATTTCTTTCAGCCCCACAGAAAATTGTGTCACGTGTAGGGGACAGTGTAGGAATACATGTGGGAATAAACACATTCTGGCAGCTTTACTGACTGCTTTGATGCTTTCAGACAGCAACAAATGAAGCCCCTGCTGATTCATCCTTTAAATCAGTGACAGCTACTTAATAAACAGGACCACAGCCAAGCTGCTTAGGACTAGCCCTGACCCTTCTTAAGGAAAGGAAAGTTGTACAACACATTTTGAAGGGCACCTCCCAGCAAACCCATGGTTCACATTGTCGGTGAGTGAGGTGAGGTACAATAGCAGAGACAAGCACAAGCAGTGCCCACACTTACAGAGCTATAGCCAGGCTGATTTGAACACAGACAGCTCACAACCCGTTCCTACCTGACTGTGTTAGGCATACTGATATTCGTTCTTGTACAAAGCCGTGATTCTCCATGGATTTTCACAACCAAATGGCTGTCTCTTACCCAGACGCTTTTGCAGGGAGTTGTGAAGGGTCACTCAGTTACAAGCTCTTCAAAGACCTCTGCTGTAGACCAATAAACCCCCCTTTTCCCACCTTTGAATAGTCTTCACCTAAACAGTTTTTAAATTACATGTGCAAAATTTGTCAGTTGCATGAAATGCATGATTAAGGCACAAAGATACCTCTCTGAGGGGGTGAAAAGCCATGTACTTCATCTCAGACCTTACAAGCTCCATCTCCAGCACCAAGTCCAAAGAAGTATTGAAGTCAAGTCATAAAAAGCCCCTGTGCTCCTGGGAAAGGTATGTCCAGACCAATAGAGTGCAATACAAATTTCCCACCATCCCAGTCCACTTCAGAAGCAGGCTGTTACAGGACAGATGGGGTCAGTAAGCACGGAGAAGAGGTCAGGGCCATGGCATGACGATGTTTGTTAGCAACGTGATTCTACATTCAGTGAAGCACTTGTCAAAATTAGTAAAGGGGACAAAAGGAGGCCTCGTCCTATTAAGTTTACAGCCCCAGGCAGAATGAAAACAAATTGTTTCCAGATCTTTTTCTTCATTCTTTTTAAAAAGTCTAATGTTTAAATACTTGTACCTAGAGTGGCTCTGAGACAAGCTCTGATAATAATAATAAAAAAGAAACTATAGTAATTTTTCATGCAATAGTGTTTGGCTGTTCCTGTACTTCATCAAGAAGAGCACAGAGTTAACCTTAGCTTGTATGTGCACAAGCACAAATATCCCTACCCTCACTCCCTCTCTTCTTGCTCTCCACATACGTATAGGGCAAACAGGGGGAAGTGAGGGAGAACAGCACTTTTTTCCACTAAATACTTTGCCGTAAAACACAGAATCCCACTTTATTCCACAGCTAATAAAGCAAAAACTTCCCAGTACCACCTGCAACTCACACAACTCCACATCACATTCCCTCCCAAAACCAGAAGTCAGATATGTTCCTTTTCCCCATCACCCTGTAAAACCCTATAAAATACTGTCCGCAGGTCCCAGCAGAGCACTCCAGTCATACCACTTCCCCAACAAGAGGAAAAGGAACCAGAAAGAAGGGCAGAAACTGAAACTGAGATGTGAAGCACTTCAAGAAAACAAAACAAAACAAGAATGCAAATGTACACGTTCAAAATGTGCACCTGCCCCGGGGACATCCCCATTACACAGCAGCACTGCGTGTGCTTTTCCAGCTGCCCACCGAGGGGTCGGTTCCAAGAGGGGACCTGGCTGCAAGGATTTATTTGATGCAAAAGCATTTGGGGTTTTACCCAGAGGACAGTAAGTGAGCGAGCTGCTCGGAGAACGTCTGCAGCCACTGCTCTGCCGTAAGAAGTTGTGCTCGGCACAAGCTGAAAGCCTTTGGGACCTGTGTTTGTTAGCAACGTGCAGGAAACGTGATGGAGGGGAATAGGGTTGACGTTCTGGGCCAGGGAACTGCAGTGCAACGGTGCAGCTCCCTGCCCTGCCAGCCTTGCTCAGAGCTTGTTTGCAGCTACGTTGAGCTGCCGCGAGCACGACCTGGGAGTATGCTGTCTCCTGCTGTAGACACCTTGCAATAGGCCTTTCATCTTTCTGAAATTTGGAAGGAAAGAACACAGAGAACAGTTGTTTTACCATTAAAAAGGGAGGAAATGTAAGCTACCAATTTATTTGAGTAAAAGGAAAGAAACAAACAAATTTATCCTGTCTAAACTACCACAGGAGACAAATACTGGAGGACACACAAGCACCACCAGAAGGTTAAAGCTAGTCATGCCAGAGGCCTGAAAAAAATGGAAAATAGAGGCAAAAGCTAGTCCATTTGATGAACTAGCAGTAGAGTTTATTTTTATTGCAAAGAAACTTGCTCATGGCAGAACACAGACTGTTCCGCTGGCTAAAGCCCACATATTTCGGCATGAAAATAAGCTGTAGTTACCAAAGCAACCAAGTATCTCAAGACCTGAACTCTGGCATCGCACCAGTCACATTGCTATAGGAACAGGGGACTGATGGGCTTGACCATGATACGTGACAGCTGACCCCTGACTTGTACAGGCCAAGAGTCTGTTTCCCTTCACACTGGATGTCATCCTAGATTAACTTTTGTGTTGTTTGAAGCTGAATGTTATGGGAGACTTCTAGTACAAAGGATATGTATGCACATTTTAGAGAGTTACTACAAGCCCTGCTAGTTGGATAGCAAAACAAACGTATATTTTTCTGTAAGTGAAGGAAAAAGTTGAGGAGAATTTTAATCAGCCCACAGAGATTAGAAGAATACAAATATTGTTTTAATTGGTTATACAGACACTTTGGTCTTTATTAATGGAAATCTCATGCCCTTCAGAATACTCAGTGTAACAAAAGCCACTCTGGAACATTTGAAGGTGACTACCTGCTGTTCTATTTAACCTCCTTCACTCATGTAATTAAGACAAAAAAAATGACACACAATTTAGGAGGAAGAGCAAAGCAGAGAAACTAACAGTTCACAAACAGTACAGAGGCTGGAAATTATTTGGCTGAAGTATTTGGTGGGTGTGTATGTTACATTCAAAGAAAATGAGATCCAGAATAATTTACTACAGTCAAAAAGGAAGAAATACAGATAAAAAATCTTCAGTTATGGGTTACACAGCAGATACTGATTCCTGCCTTTATGGACTGTCTGTTAGATTTTCTTCATGCTCACCCTTTCATTTTTTATGTACGGGAAAAGCTTCCAGTCATAATGTGAAAATCCAATGCCATATCCTTCTTCACATATCTCTTTAAGACTTAGCCCCTGCTCTATCCTTTCTAGACAAAGGACAGACAGCTGGTGTACCATGGCTGCTGCTCATTATCCTAATCTTAATCAGTTCACAGCTACCGTGCAGTCCTCCTGTCAGTTTGTCTCTCACTGTACATCCACACAGCAAGAGCTCTGGGGCAAGAAATATTTATTGTCATATATAAGCACTGAGCCTAGCACAATGGAGCTCTAATATCTGACGTATCCAGATGTGATCAGATAAACAAGAGAATCATTTGACACAGCTTTTGTCACTACCATCAAATCATCTGGAGGAGTTTGATTTCTAAGAGCTCAGCAGCACAATTCTGCTGTTGTTGTTTGCTATTTTTGTTTGCACAGTGCTCAGCATCGATACATCGGGGGCACAGATGTTGCTCCTCTGTTTTCAGTGGAGTCAGCCCTCATATATCCAAGAGCAGGTATTAGTGAACAAATGATAGTTGAGGTTTATTCATTTGCTTGTATGTTGAGGTCTCATATGGAAGCTTAAAAATATGCACACACGGCAAAAGAAACTTTTTAAATAAAAGAGGCAGCAAATGTTACAAAGGCCAGACTTTGAGCTAGGACCAGGAATTCAAACCCTGGTGGAAAGTAAAACGGTTTTAAGTTTCAGTTTGAAAGGTTTAACTTAAAACCACCTTTGCAGTATCTTGATTTTATAGCGAGCTGCTTCAGCCTGACCTCTTCCCTCAGTTGGCTCAGACTCCGGTTTGCAAAGGGAGCATTTGCCCTGCAGCCACTCGTATTAGTTATAAACCACTCATCAGCTCCCATGCAGTGGCTGTAATCAGCTGTGATTGTCTGGCGAGGGGACAGTTTGCTCAGATAGAGAAGCATCCACTTACCTTAAAATTTCTTAAAAGCCACATCCAAATTTTCTACAGTGTATTGTTTCAAAGGAGACGGAGGCTCTCAGCCATTCATCAGATGGTTAGTCTTTTTCCCTGCTGGTATTAGTGGCCAATGCACTGCTGAGCAAAAGAACAGCTAACCAGCAGCTTGCTTTTACATGGTGCTGTTCTGAGGAAAGGGAGCAGCAGATGCCCCTGCTCACCTTAATGGGAACTGAAGGCACCATCTACCAGTAAAGCTTTGCAGATGTGACTTGGCCTCTCCCTAGAGCACCATCGTCAGATCTCCAGGAAAAGCCAAAGCTCTCCGATCACAGTTAAAGAAGCAGTGACAGTCGATTTACAGCGCAGTCCAGAGCATGGTGAAGTCAGACCACAGTTTTCACAATAACTCAGGATTAGTCTCCAGTCAAAATTCAGCCTGCGAAACTTGGACCCACAAGTCTGCCCCACCAAATGATTCTCTTTCTACATCATTGGCTGACTAAGGGGTTAGAGGCAAATGACTGCCAGAATCCAGTCCATAACACTGATATCATACTTGGAGCACCTTGTAATAAGTGCAGTGCCTTTAGAACAGCCCTCATTTAGAAATGTACAGTCATCATTCAGTGGAGTGTTAGAAAAAGAGACGCTTTAGGTGTTAGGTCCATCTTGAGAGACGTGTAGCTTTGGTTCCATTTGCATTTTACTCACTAGGAGAACTACTCTGCAGAGTAATAAAACTCCTTCCATGTGCTATTGCTTCAAAAAGCACTGTCAGGGCTGCGTATTTTTTATATTAAACAACATGTGTAAGCTTACTGTGGCCAAACTGAACCAAACAAGTTTCTGAGGTCAGCCAGTCCTGTGAGTGAAACACATCATTATATGGGAAGGGGAAGACACACTGTAGGGCTGGGCTATGCCTTTCCTCTGAATGGGTTCCCTCAAAGCTCTTGTGCTCCAGGATCCCATCAGTGGGAAATCATGCTGAAAAAGCACAGCCATATCAAAACCCAACTATTCCTTTTATTCAAAGTAGCCTTTCCCCATCACCTTCCACCTGCCAATGGATGTGAATATATTCACATTGTAGATTCTTCTCTCCCATCCTTATACTGACTCTACTGCAGAGGATGACTTTGTGTCCCAGTAAAAAGCCAAACAAGCGCAGAGGGCAGGATCACAACTAAGGATTTGGAACACAGGATTGATGTGGCAGAAGTAGATACAGAAGCAGCCACAGTACTTCTAGGTGGGCATTCCCACCAGGATTATTTTTTATTCAAAAACCAGAAACAAGCAAGGAAGGCTTCCTAAGAGCAAAGAGGACACAAGAAGTATCTTCTCTGGCCTGAGGGTAAAACGTGCCATTTGGCTTGAGATGAAATTTGCAGAAAGGGGCTTCAGACACGGTGATACTGTTCTCATATACAACGATAGAAGCAGCCTCAGAAAGGTTTATCATTTATCATCTCTGTGGTCGAACTTTCTCAATCCTGTGCTGGCTTGCAATTTCCAGCTCTTGTGGTGCATTCTCTTTGTAATGTTTTCAGTGCCATTCAACACCTTCTCTTGCTAGATTATTCTACCATTTTGTTCTCCTTATCGCTTTCTCTTAGTTTTTCTTTTCACCCTCTCGAAAGCAGCACACTTGTTTATCTTAACGCTCACATGAGGTTTCCTGCCAGTGTACTCTGTTCACTCTGTTCATGCTAGTTTGGGGAATCTACCTAGTTTGGGGGCATAGCCTTTCCAGGTGTCCTCTGCAGGGACAGGAGGAATAAAGGCACCCCACAAATACCATTCAAACCCAACTGAGAACACAGCTGCCTCTGCACGTGCCTGTCTCTCCCAGTGACTGAAGAGGGGTCTAAAAGCACCAGACCCTCCAGTGTAGTATCAAGGAGCAACAGATATCGGCTGCTCTATGAAGGAAAGCAAGCAAGAAACCAAGGGTCACCACAACATGGGCAGATGCATCACCCTCATGACCAGGGCACAGTCTCACAGGGCCTGAGCAGGGTGAGTAGAGCAGGGAGGGTGACAGCAACAGGTTCCCTTGACAGTGCTGTGATCATCAGGCAAGGCAAACAAATCAAGTCCAAGGTCAATCCTGAAAATCCACTCAGTAGGACAGGGCTGGGTGTTGTCCCAAAAGTGGGGTTCATTGACCCGGTGTGCGATACACCAATGTACACACAAAGCAGAGGTATTTTATTCCATGTCTGTACAGAGATGGGTGCTAGGTGGTAGTCCCACAAAGCTAGCACACCCTTGAAAATCACGCAGCAGCTTTTATACAAGATAGAAACAAAGAAGAAACTACCCAAAAGCAAATGATTTGTTACCTATGATCGCATTCGACAACAAATCATCTGCACATGTCTTATTACCTAATTACTTCATTACACTAAGGTGGTCCTAAATTTGCATCTAAAATCTCCTCCTAGGGGTATGTTTTTTAGCGTTATAATGAGATTATAATAAGCTAAGTTCATCTAAAGGATGCAATTTCGTAAGTTTCTGGACCCCAACCATCTGAGACCGGTTTAGAGATCAGTTTCGTCTTCTTATCGTACTGTTTTGATTCTCCTTTATCGTATTCTGCATTCCTCAGCTGTGCACTCCTCCGGTCGTCAGACCTTGCATAGCTCACCCTTCTCACTCAGTGGAAAATTCTGGTTTCTACTGGATATCATGGGTGCTGGCACACCTATAACGTAGCTAAAGCCACAGCTGCGTGCCAGGCCTGAGCTCACATGGAGCTGCTGTGGCAATGAGCAGGGGCTGCATGGGTGGAGGCTCCAGGATGGGGCAATGAAAGCCTACTTGTGTGCTCAGGGCCCCGATAACTAACCACCTCCAGAGGTAGGTCCTGTGAGTATCAGCCTGCAGGACTTGCTGTCCTGTGTGCTGCAGCAAAGCTTCGTTCATGGCTGGCACTTGCTTTGCAAGCACAATACACAGCAAACAAGTGCCAAAGCCTGTAACATCGCCCTGCTGCTGGGAGTTTGGCTGCAGCTGCATGGTGGCTGTGTCTGTGCCCTGTCTCGTGCCCCCCGAGTCCTCAATCACTGGCTCGACTTGCTGGCTTGATCTCAGACCTGCCTCATCGCTACAGACCTGCTGGGTGATCACTGGATTCTTGGCTGACCCAAAAATCTCAGTTATCATCATGGGTCCTCTCTGGTCTTCTTGTTTGGATTGGTGGGACCGTGCCCTTGTTGATGAGGGTGCTACTCCTGTCTGCCTTGCTACGGCTCTCAGGTCCCCTTCCTTCATGGAGCAGCCTGCCTTGCTGCTCCCTGACAACAGGCAGAAAAAAACTGGTTTCTGGAATTCTGGAAATGACCAAGCAAAGGTAAATTCCCAAAGATTTTCTCACTCTACCCCCGATTACGCCATCCACCTGTTCACACAGACACGCGCAGAGACTTCATCAATACATTTCAAGGAAGTTTCACACAATAATGTTGTACAGATGAGTGCGTCGCATAGAGGGTATAAGCCAGTATCACGCCTTACGGGAAACTGGAACCCCAAAGGATTAACTGAACTGCTGTGTGGGAGAGGTTCTCCTGCTGCCCCGCAACGAGGATTACAGTCTAATGAGATAACTCATGTCTTCCTGCTCTTTCTTTTCACAATTAGGTTTTACTCACAAGTGAAAGAACTGCTTAACAGAAGATGATAACATTTCCCTTTCTTTGCTGGTCCCACATATGTAAATTACACTATCTTAAATCCCTTCATACCCAGATAGAGTGGGTATAAGAAATGAAAGGAATCAGATTCCAGTAAAGCCTTCATTAAATTTGGCTTGTCTAGCTTTCCCTCTGAAATGGACAGCAAAAATTACAGAAGCTAAAAGGCCTCAGGTGATGGATTATAAAGAGATGCAATTGTCACAGAACAGAAACCAACTGAAAATGGTCCCTTCAAACCCCCTGTGAGGGGACTGTCGAGGGAGAAAAATTGGGACATCGGTTTTCCTTTCCTGCCATTTTAAATTGGCTACTTGCATCACTTTCATCGACCTTCTTTTCAGTTGCCATCGGCCCCTGCTGATTCAGGCAAAGTCTCATTCACCCAGGGAATGAGATTTGACTACAAAAAGAGCCACCTAAGAAATGGATTAGTCATCAGAATTTACAGAAACTAACCACAGGAAGGAACAACCGAATAAAATACAAAGAAAAAAATACATTGAAAGAAAGTTAAGTGAGAGCTGCAGGACTCAGACTGCACGCTGACTCCTGGTATATAAAACTATGCAAGTCTGATGTAGTTGCTGTTGGATGGATAGTAGGCTTATCTCCTCTGAGATCATCAACATTTGTATGTGTGTTTAAGATGGAAGGTTTTTTTTAAACCATTTTAATCACTAAAATTTGTTCCATTTTTATGACGACAATGAGGAAGAACAGAAAAAAAGGTTCCTAATATAGATGTTTTTCTATTAAAACTTGTCCTTCAAGCTCTTCCATCCTGCCAGCTGCTACTTCCTCAGCAATTAGTCCTAGCAATTTTCCTATCAATAAAGAAAATAATTTCAAATTGCTAGAGTAGGTGGATTTCAGGATTATTTTTTTTTTTTATGGAGAGCCCTAAAACAGCAATGTGTGAAAAATCTCCAGAGGGAAAGGATGATAGAATTCAATTTTTAAAAATTCCTAGATTTCACACGTACATCATATGGATATTAGATAATTATGACAAAGAGTATTAAATCACCTGGTCAAATTTCCCATTCTTTACTTTTGGAAAATACTCAAAATCGTTACTAAGAGAGCAAGCAAAGAAAGTTTGGGATAAAGTGATGTATTTTAGCTAAAACTAAGATCAATTGTTAAATAATACAATCCTTAAATTAAAAATGTCTAAATAATTAAAAGCAAATAAAAATCAACAAAGCAACAGATAAGTAAGTTATTCTTCCTTTTAGCTCAGTAAGACCAACCACAGCGTGTTCCAGAATTACACACAGGGAAGATTATCCCAGGTGTGTCCTTGCTCTTGTGATCAGCAAAGTGAAAGTACCAGCAGCTGCCTGTCCACATCTGGTCCTCAAATATATCTGACCCTTGTGCCACTTATTCCCAGCATTTTCTTGCTCACTTGTACTCCTGCAACAAGATGTTGTAACCAGTGGAAGAGCTATCTACACTTTGTCCGTCATTTTCAGTTGTGTATTTCTTTCCCAGAAGAGTCTGCCTCCACAGCATCTTAGAAGCCTCCTCAGACAAATGTAAGGGCACACTACAACTTCGCTAGAGAACAGCAATCGTGATGCAAAACTAAGTGGAGGACTATATGTCTCATTTTTCCAGGCTCCCTTCACATTCATAGAAAACTGAAGAAAGCAATTACTGTCTCAACTCAAGGGTAAGTTTTTGTGATTTGTTTACTATAGAAATAAGGAATCAGAACCTAAAGGCTTCTTTTCACTCAGAATGTTGTGGCCAAGAGTAAGATGCCATGCTGCTAGTCTGTCATTACAATTGTCATGTGATGCACTGTGACTGGTCCCCCTTTGGTGAAATGATTTTAGAAAACTATCTTCTTTCTGCAGAGGTTATTTTCCCAGGCTACATTCCTCCCCAGACTCTGAAATTCCCAACATCTGGCTGCAAGCTCCAAAGAGAGTCATACAGTCTTTCTTGGAAAGAGCGTCAGCTTTTGGAACTTGCTAGGGGAGAACACAAGAATACTGAAAATAAAAACCTTTGCCTTCGGAAAAGAGAAAGGAAAAAGAAATGAGGAGGAAGTAAGAGGAGAAAACAGCAGCATACTAACTAAGAGAAACAAAAAGAGATTCCCCTCCAATTTTATTAAACCACCTGCTTTAAGGTCTCTCCTTAGCAGAGATCAGTGCTAGCCTGACAGTGAGATGTCAGGAGAAGACAAGTGGGGAATTATAATCCACATCCTTCTCCCTCAAAGTTTTTTCATTTCCCCTGGAGCTACCCAGTGCTGACCACCATCAGAGGCAGAAGTCTGGACTAGAGGAACGTCACGTTTCAACAAGCATGCTGAATTCTACATTCAGCTGAGTACCTTACACACAAGCAGTAGGGCAAATAGGCCTCAGGTTCATAGAGTTGACATTTTGCACTATTTTACCCTTTTCTGTTCATTATAGCAATTGCAATGCACCATCATTAGAACCTGGAGAAGGAGGTAAAACACTTTCCCTGATAAAATCGGCAAATGCCCACCAGTATTACAGTGGGAAGTGAAGCTTCTTCGTCATGCTGTTCACTATAGGACAGAGCAGAGGGTTTCCTGACAAGCTGCTCCACATTAATGCCTCTGTAATTAACGCTAAGGAAAGAATGAGAACCATTATGAAGCTCAGAATTACTGAGCA
>NW_009627684.1:16015-31853 GCF_000690535.1 Cariama cristata
AGCTGACATTTAGAGGGCACAGCGTCCTTCCCCAGACACTGCACTTTCATAACCCACACACACCTTGACCTTCACGGGCCACTGACTCTGTAAGTGTAAACTGGAGTCATCCTGATGTACAGCAGCTAAAAAGCACTTCTTTCTAGTCCTCTTAGTTGCTATTTACATAGCAACAAAATCCCTTTCTTCACACTTGACGCTTATCCCAAGGAGAGAAATTACAGCTGGTAAAAACCCATTGAAATATGCTGGGAATTTCTTCATCTGCAAAACTCGACAATAAGCACATTTGAAACACTTGCTGTGTTGTTGCTGGAAAGGAAAGAGTCGTTTACTCAATATCTTAAAATGTTTCAAATCTGAAGAGGGTTTGTAGCCATGGTAACTTCCACATTCATTTTTTAAAAAACTATAATATCTCTGAAGATTTGTGACATGATGCAGCAAGCGTGTCACATTGTGTAGGCTTATGTTGTGTCTTGAAAGCCTGAATGACTTGATGTGACCTGGCATGATGCTATGGATATTTAAAAAATTTCAAAAGAAATTTCCGTTCTAGTGGTAGGTAGAAGAGAACAAGTTTTCACATAGGGTTAGAAAAGAACACAATCAAATGCCAATCTTAAATAATTCCTTAAAAAATTATGCATTTGCAGAGTAATTTCACAACATGGAAGGTAAAAGTTTACAGAACATCGTGGTTGCACAGGAAAAAGATCTTTATCCAACATGTGGCATCTCTGCTGAGACTGCACAGATGTTGTAGTAAGTAAGCAATGTCCTTTTTTCCAAAAACATAAAAAGACTCTTATTATAAAAATGCATGGCAAATTCACATTTAACTACTGGAAACTTAATATACATTGCATTTTTTCAGTATTTAGGCTATCACACCTGGAATTTTAGAGTGCTCATTATAATTACACCATAAAAGCTTCTTGCTTTGATTTCTTTGTTCCAATTTTGAATGAAAATAAAGAATTTAAAGTAACTTTTGAGCATGTGCTTTTGAAAAACTATCATTTTTGCCACCATTAGAGCTTCAGACACTGGATCAGTCTCCTGTTTTAACTATCACACTAGACACAATATGTGATATCAGATGATTGCCAGTCAAAA
Organism: Cariama cristata; assembly: GCF_000690535.1. Lineage (NCBI taxonomy): Eukaryota > Metazoa > Chordata > Aves > Cariamiformes > Cariamidae > Cariama > Cariama cristata. Next base: position 17,135 of record NW_009627684.1, read on the forward strand.
AAAGATTATATGATACTCAGAGGAAAGACCAAAGGAAATTTGATGTATTTTTTTTTAACTACGTCACCATGCTTTGTATTGAGGAAATTCCAACTCCAAGAAACATCCTAGGGAAGGAACAGATTGTTTAGCAAGGAGTCCACAGGCAAAGTCAGCAGGGGAGGTGCAATTTATATCCTCTTCCTCAAGGATTGATCCTGCAATCTAATGTGGGTTATTAGACTTATGCATTGCAATAACACGAAACATCTCTGACAGAGACGTAATATTCCAAAACAGCATTTGTCATTATGTTAGTGTAGGCATCAGCCTGACGTAGAACACTTTTTGTTAAGTTAGTATTTTGTTAAGTTAGGAGAAGTGAGAAGTTCTGAGAAGCAGCAAGATATGAGAGACCAATTGTAACTAGTTCATATCTTAATGGAAGCTGTATTTCATGGTACGAACTAAAACACTCCTGCAGCACTCTTATAAACAACAACAACAACAGCTTTCTCCCCCAAAACAGACGTAAATCAATTCTAAGAGAACTATTTTATAAGGGAGCTACTAGGCAATCCGTTCCTCCAAGAATCCCCACTTGGACACTGTCTTCCTAAGAGGAGTTGTAGAAGAGTTGTAGAAATTTCTTTCCTAGGCAGTCTGGCAAAATTTTGACAAAATACATTTGGAAAAACATGCTGCATGGAAGAGTCTTGCACTAGCCCTGAAAGGATAACTATTATTTATTTTATTCCTTGGAGGGGCATGACTTTGAGAGTGTGGAACTATCAAATAATGGTTAGGAAAGATCATCCACTGCACCTCACAGTCCTGTTGGACTTAGTCCCAAAGACTAAGTTATCTCCTTTGTGTCCAGAGACATTATTCTCTCTGCTCCAGAGATGAGCTCCCTACCTGTGCAGTGTGTTCTCTGTGTTATGAGCAGGGCAGGCTGCAGCAATAGGAGCAGCAGGGAGTTACAATAAACTTTCCTTTGCTTATTTTGACAATTTGTGTTGCTCCAGGCATTTCTCACCTGTGCCGCTCATGAGTGTTCAGTGCAGCTTAGCCCATGTTTGTGCTCTGATCCATCACTGGCTCATGCACTACACGTTGGAGAAAGTTGAATGAGCTAACAAGTTTTTTTTTCTTTCACAAATCTCAGTCATATTGATTTCTCTCAGGATCTGCCAGAAAATGTTTAGATCACCCACTGGCAATAGGTTCTGCCTTAACTGCCTAAGTGTATGACCACTTGATAAACTACAAGCAGACTTCCACTCAATAGACTTTAATCGCTAATATTTGCTTGGAGACCTTTTGTCTGCCCTCCACACTCAGGACCTGCTTCCTTTTTGAGATAAATCATAAAAAGATGAGTCATAACTGAGACAGAATCTGTCCATTTAAATTTCTTTCATTCATCTTGTGGAACTGTCTAGAACATACCACATGCTCATAGACACTGACAAACAGAGATTTGAAAACATGATTTCTTCCTCAAAGACAGGACAGTCTAGTCTCATGTAGAAACTTTTTATGAGTTCAAAACAATTATGACCTGAAATCTACTCAATGGTCCATCTTTCGTCATGTAGAATTGTGCCCTGCAAGCCTTTCTCCCACCACTAGGAACCAACTGATGCTCAAATGTAACTTTGTATAATGCCACCATAGAGATTAAAAGCATTTTGATTCAGAAGGGTCACCTGCATAGCAAAAGCCTCAAAATCTCTCCTGGAAATGCCAATGCCATGCCTTGACACCAGTGATACTTTACGTGGCCATTGATAAGCCCCAACCAGAAAAAAATCAGAGCTTTCAATTGCTCTACAGGGTTGCACCTGAGAACACCAGCAGATGAAAAGAGCAGTGTCTATTCATTATGAAGGCTCACACTGGATACAGAGCCTTCGAGGCTTTGCTTGGCACTGCTTTGGGGAATACCTGATAAACAAATGTGTGCCTTCATAAATTTGTATTACTGTTTTCACTTCCTACTTCTTGTGATTTATTAGGCTAAATCCTTACCTACTGTGAACTGAATTGACTCGCTCATCTGACTGTAGCATTGTCACAGTATTTTAAAGCCAATATAAGCTTGTTCTTTTGTATCTTGTTTGCTCTGATTTGCAACAAATAAAACACTAAATTTTATGATACGCCCTTTGAGATGTTAGTTTTCTTTGGAACCTAAATTTAAACTAAATCAGTCTCTGGTTCCACCAAGGACAAATATTTTAAAACTGCTGCCAGCCATGCCTTTTAGCCTGCTGTCTCCCCTTTATAATTATTGATGTTGGCATTATACCAAGAACCATTTTCTTGGTGTATCAATAGAGTTGTGTTTAATTTGACATTTTACTTTCTGAATAAAAAACTGGTCTCAGTCATGGCATCAGTTTCAGTGGGTATTTTCAAGCAATAGAATCAATTATTTATGTGTTTTGACAGCATTTTCTTTCCTTGATCTCATTAAGAAAATCATTCAATAATTCTCCACTAAGTAACTTCCAGAAAGCAGGAGGTTATTTGCAATAGACCACATCATGCTGAAAGGCTGAAGAGGCCTGAGAATGGCCATTGAGCCCCATAGCTTTTCAAAGTGAAGTCAAACCTGGATCAGAACCAGACACCTGGTTCCTCCTGCCTCATGCACACTCTAAAAAGAAACTCTGTGATCTCAGCTTAGTTCCTAGTAGAAGCATTTGTGATCATGTTCCACAAGCAGAAGGACAAGACAATCCTTTTCTTTCTATAGGCCTACTCTGATCATGTTCCCAGATTATGATTAGTTCATTCTGCTGTGTTAACCTGCAAGAATTTGGGGCGACAGCTGCATAAACTATGTATTAAAATTATACATATCAATATTATATTGAATTAAAAGTGCAATTCCCACATCCACATTGTATCGGTTCTCACCTGTCGGTTAATCTAGGATGGGATAATGTCACATGCATGAAGTAAATCTCCTGGCACACCCTTATCAGTGGGCTCATGAGAAGCTCACTGTACAGTGAAGTGCTGTCTCTGTAGGAAACTATACCCCCCTCAACTTCAAACACTGGCATTTTTGCCTTGTACCCCTGCTGTCTTCTCTGGCAGAGTGATGTGGTCCACTCCCTTAAGTGGAAGGCTGCATCACAATGCTGTGCGTTACTGAATGCTTAAGGCAGTTAGTTTCTGAGTCTTGTTTTTATCTAAAAATACACTTTAAGGTGAGAATGGGATGAGGTAAATGTCTCTGGTTTTGTCTCATGTCTTCTTATGCAGTCGTTCTGCCCTAGCCACCTTCAGGGCATGAATTATTCACCAGATATGGTAAGAAGATGGGAGCTCAATGAAAACCTGTCAGGTTTCCAGGTCCCATTCAGATGCTAACATTAGCTTTCATCTTTCGGATAATACGTACTCAAATTCATTTGCTAACCTATTATTTGACAAAGGAACTACAGGTCACATTAAAGTTAATTTATGAAATCACTTAACTGAAACCCTACACCAGCCTTTGGCTTTCACCTCTCCAAAATGTTAGCAGGCTATATCACATATCATTGCAAATGCTCTTCATTAGAATCAGCAACAAAGGTGACTATGTTGCAGCGAAACAGCTGGTTTTAAGAAAAGCAAGTCTCAGTCAACTTAATTTCAAAGGCCCTTGAAGCCGAGCTTTGCCATAACAACGCTAATTCACAACTCATGATGTGTGCATCTGCATGTTATGACCTTGCTTTGAAGGTCATGATGGCAATGCCTCATCGTGTAACATATTGAAGAAACATGATGAGGTTTGATGCAGCATCACAACACCACTGTACTAACCAATTCCTCCTGTCACTTGTCTGTATTAAAATCAGGAGGATGGAAACGTTTCTCTGTTTACGCTTTAAAATCACGACCATAACTTTCATGAAGTTCACATGGTCATGTTCAGACAAGATATAAGGAAACCAAAACAAACTCCTGTGACCATAGAAACCTGCACACCCTCATTATTTCTGCACACGTAGTGAAAAAACAGAAATGTGGTCAGAAAAAAAAACAGTATACCAAAATATAGCAGAAACTTTGCTCTGGTTTTCCACCAGGTAGTTTTCATATTTCTGTCCAGTGGGTAGACAAGCAGGTAATGTCAGCTTTCAACTATTTGTAACTTCCCTTTCTGTTTCTAAATTTGCTGAGGGAAACTTGTCACTTTCCCTCTTTTCAGATTTTTATCTCCAGTTTTGTCAAATTCCAAGTATAGAAATGGTCTTTTCCAAAGTAGGAACAATTCATTCAAGCGAGTTCCAGATGCATGTAGGCTTTCTTCCTTCTCTTTTAATGGGTGGTGGACAGTTACTACTCATGGAGGAGGCTGGGACTATTTCTCCACTGTTGAATATGTCATGTTTATCAGCAAAATAACCTGCACACTCCTCTTGCTAGATGGTTCATACTGTAAGTTTTTTCGCTGCAGTCGTGATGCAGCTGACAGATTACTTGCTGTCCTGTTTAGGTTTGCCTACCTACATCAGTGTAAGAACTAAGTTAGCCTCGCTGCTACTGCAGTATTACAACAAAACATACAGTCTGTGGACCTCCAGCCCCAAAATAAATTTAAACCTGATGATGACATAGCTGATAATGACCAAACTCTCGACATGCAGAGCCTTTAAGAAGCAGAAAGGTCACAACTAACCTGCCCCACATTTGAAACATCTCTAAGGAAGTTTTGGCCTCCAAGCTGTCACTTGATCTCCCATGCACTACCATGAGACAATAACGTGAAACTCTGCCTGCACTACCTTATGCCGTCTTACCCTAAAGAGTTCTGAGGACAAATACATGACTGAGAAAGGCCTAAGTGTCCTCTCAGATCCATTGTGATAGGTTCAGTGTTTTATACCTATATTGATAACTAATTTTGAACAGAGAAAAAAGGAAAATTGGGAGGTAGAATTCCTCTTTGCTGTTTCCTTGCTTTTCACAAGGCAAATACAACCCTGATGTTCCCTAACTTCTGGCCAGTTTTCTATTTCTTAATGTAAACTTGAGTGGATGTCAGAGGGAATCTTAAGAACAGCTCTTTAAAGAAGCCACATGTCAAAATGCCAAAACAAACCAGCAACAATCAACCGACCAAAAAAACTCACCACAAACCCAAAACTTTAAACCCATACAAAACCTCAGGAAACAGATGAAAGCCTCACTCAGAAAAGTCTCCCTGTAGGTCCACTGGAAGTGTGATACTCTACTTGAATAGATCCAACATTATATGAGAAAGACATATATTAGACCCAAGTTAGCCCAGAATTGCCCGATGTCTTCAGATACACACTTTCTCAATTTAATTCCAGAAGTGTTTCATCTCAAGTGGTCAAAAGAAGTAGAATAAGAATGAATCCCAGATGAGAATCTGCCTTCCTCACCCTAAAGTGAAGAACACTTGGCACTGAACCAAGTTAGAACTTGCACGTAACCTGGCAGCAGGGAAAACATTGCTTTGACACAATATAGCCCATATGAAATTGGGAACAGCACAAGAGGAGACGGATACAAAAGATTACATAATAGAGAACTGTTAAAACAAGCTGTTAATTTTCTGGAAAAGTAATCGGCAATCTGCCTGCAAGCTACTGATCTATAAAAAGACAAATATTTTTTAGTGAAACTACTTGAAGTGATTTTTGTTGAATTCTCTCTCCCAGGAGAAGAACTCACACCCCCAACTCCACTCCCCAAACCTTAATTTTCTGGAACATACAGGAAGATCAGTGCATAAAGTGTTTCTTTTCATCACTAAACTAAAGATGATTTCCTCTCTACTGAAGACTGCAGCCCTTAAGATCTTGAGACACTAAGTATTTGTTATTTAAATGCAAGCAGGCAAGAATATAACAGGGCATTATTTCCTTTTAAAATGAGTCAGTGAAGTTGCATCGTCAATCAGTTATCTTGCTTTGTTCCTCTAGCACATGGGACAGCATGCAGGGGTAGGGGAGCAGTTCAGGTAATCCTCACATGATTTCAATCTTATCTTTTTTCTGGTTTTAACAAGCAACCTCTCCCACATGGTCGGCAGCATTCTGATGTAGCTTTAACCAGGATTTTACTTTGTTTTCCTCCTGGAATACCAGGGTGACCCTAGGTACTGAGGCACTTTTTTAATGCACACAAGCAGGCATCACTGGAAGAAACCTATTGGAAGCAAATGTACCTCTGGTGCATACCACTAATGCTGTGTGTTACAATTATATGGTTGTAGATGACAGACTCTTTCGTTTTCTGAGGAACGGCATTGTTAGGGTAATTAATTAACACAACACAAACTTAAGAGCAAGCCTGCTTCTAGAGTCTTGATGTTCCCAATACTCACACTATTGTTAACCTCAACTAGAGGAAATGATGGGGTTTGCTCTCTGCCTCCTTAGCTTGTTCCATTCATATGGTCGACATGTTCTCTAAAGACAGGAAGGTCTTTTAAACATAGGCAAGGAAAAGCTGGAGCTGACTCTCTCATAGCTTAAATTCTGCAGCTGAGGATTTGAAGGGGACCAAGGCCTGAAAGTTTATGATTCAACCCACATACCTGAGATCCAATGAAATGAATGGTGTCACTATCAGGCATTCACTACTTCTGTCCAGAAACTATTTTTGGTATTCTTCTCTTTAGCTAGGACAAATAGATAAGCCAAAGAGAGAGCCAAAGCTATGAGGGTTTGGATAAATACATCCTTGTTACCTCTCTCAGAGAATCAGGGACAACAGGGCTGAAAGGGACTCTAAGATATCATCTAGACCATTTTGCTGTTCTGAATTAGGAACTATTCTCTCTAGATTACTCTTGATAGATGTTAGTCTACCCTGTTCTTGGAAACCTCTGGCAGTTGGGACACCTCACTGTTCTCACACAGTCTATTTCAGACTCTTCCTATTCTTACCATTAAAAAGGGACACCTGATTTCTAACTTGAATTTCTTTTCATAAAATCAGAGATATTTAGGTGGGATGGGACTTCTGGAAGTCTATGGCCTAACCTTGTCCTCAAAACAGGGCTAACTTGAAAGCTAGATCAGGTTGCTTAGGGCTTTCTCCAGTTGAACTTTGAAAATTTCCACAATTTCTTCGGACAACCTCTTCCAGTGTTTGACGGGTTTCATTATAAGTCGTCTTCTTCTCATATCTAGTTGGAATTTTCTTTGCTGCAAACTATGTCTGTTACCCTTTAGCCTATCACTGTGTGTCTACAAGAAAGAAGAATGTGACCCTCTTTTCTCTGTAACCACTCAATACATAACAGGAGATAAGCAATAATATCCTTCTTAGCTTTTTGTTCTCCCAGCCGAACAAACCCAGCTCCCTCATCCTCTCCTCCTACATCATGAATCACCTTGGTGTTCCTTTGCTGGTCTTGTTTCCGTTCACAAACACCTTCCAGCATTCATCCCACTTCCAAAGTGCTCCAAAACAATGTTATCCTCCTCTCTGCCTGACATCAAAACTTTCCTCACACTTCTCCTCTCCAAACTAAGCAAACCCAGCTCTTTCATCCTTGCCCAGAAGGCATGTTTTCTGAGCCTCATTCTTGTTGCTGACATGGGGACTTCCTCCAGTCTGTGCTCATTTTCCTTGACCTGGAGACAGAGTGCACCAGCCAAAGTAATGTCTATGCTCAGTACAAAGGAAGGATTATTTCAAGGATATTTCATTCAACATAATTATTTATACATCCCAAGGTAACTTTACATTTTTCCATTGTATTCCGATTTTGCAGATTAATGGTCAGTTTGCACCCCAGTGTAACTCTTTGGTCCTTTTCTCCAGAAACATTGTTTCACCAGTCATTTTCCAGCTTGCATTTAGATTAAAATTGGCAACTATATGATTTGAAGCCCACACACATTTCCTTGCTGAATTACAGCCTAATTTTTTGGTCTTTTTTTCCAGACCTGCAAAAATTACCTTGATTTCCAATTTGGCTCCCCAAACCGCTTCCACCCTGGCACCTCTTCTGCTGTCTCTGCTTCTCTTGATTAAGCTGACTCATGAATTTCACCCTAGCTTACTCAGCTGCACATCTCAGGGATGGAGTGGTTCTCCCAAGAAAGAAGCGCTTGTACACAAATCTACAATTCTTCTCCCCTCCTTTTACTCAAAGTTCAGTATTCAGGACTGCAGCAAAGAAATACTTTCTGTCACTACAGAGCTGGGGATAGGATTTGAAACAAACAGTTGCATTTCTACTGCACTTCTTACATCAACTTTATGCATAACTTTTGTTTGTTCTGCAATGTTATACAGAACAAAACATGCACTAGAGCTGGTGATCTTTAACCATGTAACCAATGTATTTTACACATGCTTTACTGGATAGTGTGTTGGCACTTATACTATGTATGTATGTCTCCTACCATGATGTTCAAGAACTCCCACTCAACTCAGATACGAGTTGGACAGACTTACATATCAGAATGGACATCTGTATGAAATCTACCTACATCCCTAAAACCTACAGGTTCTTCTTAGAATCTCCAGAAGAAAAGAAAGAATCCCTTTGTTTTGTTTTCAGGGAGAAGCTATTGCCAAAGTTTCTTGAATAAACCATTTAGTTTAAAATTTATTCTTAAAACCAAGTTTGCTAGCCTCCTAGATCCACCAAAACTGCTCTACACACTGAAACATCACGTGTCTGAAAATGAATACCTTTGACCTATACATGATATATTCTTGGCACTTGCTTTAAAATCCATCAAAGTCAGTGGACTTGGAAGAAGAAGGAACAATGTGAGCCTACATAGGCCAAAAAGGTCCACTTACAGTGACTAAATCCAGGATAAAGTCTCAGAGGAGAAATTGGAGGAAAATAAGCAGAGGCATTTTGCATTCCAGATATTACTACTGGGTACTTATTTTACAAAATATATTTGACAACTATGTAAAATAAAAAAAAAAACATGCCCAAAACAGCATACCAAAAAGATATTAGCCCAGTTGTGTACCCAGTCTGATTGCAGGTTCCTTTCTTTATACTCAGCTTGACAGTCTGAGAATGATGAAAAACCTCTGTGATTACAAATCCTTCATGTATCTTACACCTGTTTCAATGGGGAATGAGAATGCTTCAGAGCAGTCATTCCAGAAGACTTCCTATAATGGTGTTATCTGACTATGGAGCCTCTTCCTAATTATTTGTTATATCCTGTACCCAGGCAGATTTCCTTTCCAGGGCATCTACTGACTATATGGACTCTTTCACAGAGTAGAAGATAATGTCCCCCCATACCTTTTCTTTTGTCTGCCTTTCTCATTGTATCCCCACAACTTGTACCCCTACCTACCTGCCTTATGTACCCATTAAGTTCTGTATTCCGTCCCATCACTTTGAGGTTAAGCTTATTAATGTTCTGACTATTTGTCTTCCAGGACAATATAGCACCTTCCCTCTCCAGCCCATGACTGTCCTTGTGGTGGGAATTTCACCCTCACAGAGGAAATCAAGTAAAAGAGCGGGCGTGTGGCCTTTGCCAAGAGTAATTTCTGCACTTTGGGGGCTCTGCCATCTCACAGAACTTAAACTGGGACCTTTCAGCAGCTCATGATTTTACTTGAAAGAGAAAAATAAAAAAACAGAGCTCTTGAGAGAAGTTTCCCAAGTGAAACTTAAGACTCAGAAGGAAAGGAAAGAAGGTTCTTTTTTAAAATATAAACTGCTATAAACTATAGCACTATAAACTGCCGCTCCGGAATTGAGATAAATTTAGTGTGGATTCATCACTGAGAAGTAACTTCTCCTGGTATGTGAGCTTTTGAAGCTGTCTTCACTGGACTCTATAGAGGAGTAAACAGAATGGCACGTATCTCGCTGTATACGTGCTCCTGCATGGGAAAATCCAGTTTAATCCCCAGAATTCCAGCTCTCCATGTTCTGTTCTTAGCCAGGCAGCTGCTTTTAGAAAAATCTTTTATCTTCAAGTAAGACAAGGCGCAAACAGCATTGACTGCGAGTGATCAGAAGCAAAGTTTCTACTGCAAACACCGAATGCTTTGAGCTGTTTGAAGCATCTGACTTCTGGTTAATAGTGTTCTGTGAGCAAAGGACAGCGGACAAAAGGGAAAGGAAAGAAATCAGAAATTAGACGGCTGATTAGGGATCTAAACAGATCTCTTTTTGTCAGAGTCTTCTTAAAGTAATTTCCTGGGGTTTGAGTTTAAAGAACAACATACATGACAAAACACATCTACTTTGCCAGATCAACTCAGTGAGTCATTTGTAATATTACATTTGTAATATTCATTTTCTACCTTTCAGTGCTGTGCTGGCTGTCAAACTAATGCACATTTCATGGTGCATGAAGCAAATCACTGGAGAGAAAGGGGAAAGAGCCACTGAGGTCACTGATCCTGCAGCTAATGTAAGGGCAGATCCTGGTTTTGTCAGGTCAAGTTTTCTTCATGTTGTGATCAGTTCAACCTCTTTGGCCTAGAATCTTCTCCCACTCACCTGATGTGAACTGGACTAACTTATCTGAAGACCAGCACTTAAACTTCTCTAAGTGTGACAAAGAGAAGTGAGAAGTTTTTCCACTGGTCCTTACTTTGTGCATTTATTTGCACTTACACAGATTGAGTGCAACTTTGTAGTCTTTCACACTCATTTCATATTTGCATATAGGCAGATAAGTGTTAGAGTGGAGAACAATCTAAATTTAATCCCCTGTGAAAAAATAATTGGGTTTGGGCCACCTTGACCACCAAACATTAGTAGGGTCCCACAGTCATTCAATCTAAGTTTCACAGCAATAGATATAAAGATTATTTTCTTAAACATCCAAATGTGAAATACAACAAGTAAATAAAGAACAATCTACAGAGACAGGGAAACTTCATGGGATACAATAATATGGCAAAGTATGCAATCAGTGATTATGTAGATTAAAGATTAAAAAAAAGAAAATATTTTTCTTCACATTTTAAGAAGAAAGGATAAATAACTACAATGTAAAGGAAAAAAAATATATTTTGAAGGACATTAAGAAGGGTTAGGGCAGAAAATCTTCCCTAATTCACCAAAGCTCAAAGACTAGGTTTTTGGGAAGGCTGGAGCTTTTGCAGGTGGGAGCGTCTGCATAAACAGTGTTCAGTATCAGAACACTGTGCTGGTGCCAGACTGTTCTTACCTTAATCTACATAAGGGAATGAATTGCAATCACATTACTTTATCTTAATCTATGTATAGTAAAGGCATTTCTGTTGCTTATTTTGTTATCAAAATCATTCTTCTGACTTGTTAGAGCTCAAAATAACATGAGGTCCAAATTGGATCAATACTACTTGAAGGAAATTGTGCTATTTCCCTGAGTTATGTTCTGTGGTATCCGAAATATCAAAATAAAATTTCAAGTACTGATAGAAACCCTAACCCTGTTAAGCTTTCTAGCAATACAGAAACAAACACAAGGGCTGTAAGACTAAGGTGAAGCACACCAGAGCGGTTACCTCAGTAGGGTTGGTATTTTTTTAATCCTATTCATTATTCTTAACTCTACCACAAGTCTCAGCTGTTTCATACTTTTCCTCCTTATACTATTGCATTGACAAACACACTTTGAGATATGAGATGTTTATTCACTCTAATTTAGGGTATCTGGGGAATTGTACCACTGGAAGGGAATGATGTTATTCTGTTTCCAGAACGGAGATCAGAAATATGAGATTACTCTCCTCACAGTTTGTTCTTCATATTTCCACATCACTCTTCCAACACAGAGTTAAATCAGCATGTTCAGTGCAGGACCTGTTTTTCTATGGGTTCCAATGAATTGCTGGAGGTGCTTTGAGGCTACAAGGACAGAGGAAAGCCTACAAACAGGCTGATGGGGATCCTGGATGTAAGCCACAGAAAGCTGACCACACACATCAGACCAGATCATCTTCCACAGTAAAATAAATGCTGACTTTATTTAGTCTCAGCTTCTGTCTTGATCATCACTGTAGTTTTTCTCAGTCTTTAATTTCTTGGTAAATGGGAGATGTCTCATGCAATTTTGAGCAGAAAAGGAGCTAGTGGTAAAAATGAGAACAATGTTCTGCTGGATAACATGGTATGGGTGAATGGACATGTTTCATTCTCCAGAGTTTTCATTCATAACAGTAAAGTTTTGTTTCACCTTCTTACCTGATTTCTATGACACTTAATACAAACAAGATTGTTTAAGTGTAAACATAATTTTATACATATTCTGTTCATGGCACTCTGTGCCTCATTTCAGTTATGAAAAAAATTGCTAGCTTATAAAACCTTTCAGTTTGAGCTTTAAAAATGTTCAATTTCTTTCATTATGTATTTTTACTTCTGTTCTAAATTTGAGACAAAATTTATGGGGAAAAAATCAAAATATAAGAAGTAAGAATTTCCCAAGTGATATACAAAGTGACGGTGTATAAATGACTATTACGCAGCAATCCGTATCAGGAGAAAGCCAACAGTCTTTCTGAAACAGTTTGTGTTTTAAGTCACACACACTGTGGTGTGCCTCACAATCAGAAATTTATGTTGGAATAGAGCTGAAGTCTTTACATTATTTCTAAACTCTTTAAAAAAGTGGTTACATTGGTCATGTGGCCCTTGAGTGAAGGTGCATTTTGCAATTTCTTTCAAGAAATGTCATGAAAACTGCTCTTAATAACATGGCTACTTGAGACAAAAGATTTTCTCCTAACACAGTCTGTTGCGATAAATCCCAGCATTGCGTATTCAACTCTGTGTTAGCTCTTCTTCACCGCCTTATTACAGAAGCCAGGAGGCTACTGTTGCAGATGTAGGATTACAAGACAGCATGCACTAGGTAGCTCATGTGCACTTAACTTAAACATGTACCGACGCCTATGCAAGGCCTCTCAGCAGGCAGACACTGTGCATGCTAAAGCTCTATTTCCGAGTGTTTGTTCATTGACACAAGCTACTGTGTTTGAAATAGGTTACAGATGGTTTCACTCAAAAAATGCAGGCTAATGAATGAGCACTTCTGCGTTTGTCCTTGTGCATGGAAAGTCCTTTGTAGGAAACAGCTTCCCTAATAACCATGAAGCCCTAGATGACTTTTTTCCAAAAAGTTGTGTTGAGGAGATTGCCTTTGGAATACTGGTTGGTGTGACTTTTCACACTTTCCACTTCTTTTGCATGCATTGCTCTGTGACTAGCAGAGCCACATTTTCAGCACAAAGCAGAGAGGCCATAATGCTGTCTGATTCATAGCATCTCACGACAAAGGTAAATACTATGGCAGCATGGTGGGAAATTAGTTGGAAATAGACTGATGCTATCGAATACTGAACTTCCTCAGGGTTTGAAATAGCAGCCTTAAACCATAGGATTGAACAAAGTTTAAAGAAACAGAAATCCAGCATGATTTTCCTTTCACCGCATATCTACTTAGATCTTGAGAGGTTCAAGCTGGTCATCAAGAAGTGTTTCACCAAGAGGTGGTGCAGCCCTGGAGCAGGTGACCCAGCAAAGTGACTGAAACTCCACCCTTGGAGGTTTTCAAGACTTGGGTAGAGGCAGATGCAGCTGATCTCGTCTAGCATTGACAAAAGTCCTGCTTAGAAGCTGAACTCCAGACCTCCAGACGACCTTTCCAACCAACAAGTCTGTGATTCTATGATACTTACACACACACTTAGTAAGAACTATTTTACACCTTTGGTATCAATACAGGAAAAGGTAAGGCTGATTCAACCATCTTGCATGCTGGCTTTCAAGGCACCTACAAGCCCACACTATTTTTATATTAACAAGCTGAGAGAAGGCACCTCATTGGCCTTATAACTTCATCTGTGAACTGCAGTATTAAACATCATTTGGCTATTTTTAAAATTCACAGGATGGGTACTTGATTACTGTCTATGGGAGACACCCATGATGCAGTGCAGTTACTTGCACTGAATTTTTGGGGCTCCAATGACTTTTTTTTTTTAAGTTGTTCCCTATTACTTTCTTCCCCCACTGTACAATCTTCTATAAGCCCTCTTTCTCTAAGCCTTTCTTACCTTCTTTATAAGGCTGTTAGCAGCCTCTAGAGTAACCTATCCCATTAGGAATTTGGTACGTTTATTTGCTAAGATGGATCGTGCTATCTTTGGTGCTCGCTTCTACATAGAGAAAGGGAAGTGTAATGTAGCCTGAAAATAGCTTCAATTTAATTAAAGCACCTTCTTCAGAATAGACCTACCATGTCTCTGTGTCCAAGGTTCAGGGTAGGCACAAGGGAAAATCTTTCGAAAGTCATCCTCTTGAGAGCTATAGTCTAAGTAAAACCAGAAACACATGAAAAAAAAAAAGAGTGTGGATGGGATATGGGATAATAATAGATTATTTTGCCAAGACTGAAGGCCAAGAAGTCGGGATGGCTGATAAGCAGGTGAATTAGGTGAAAATGAGGTAAGAATATTCTCTTGTTCTCCCTCTGGACAAAGAGACATAGCAGGTTTATTACAAAGAAGGTGCTTTAATTAAATTGAAGCCATTTTCAGGCTACATAACACTTCCTTTTCTCTGTGTAGAAGCAAGCACCAAGGATAGCACGATCCATCTTAGCAAATAAACGTACCAAATTCCTAAAGGGAGAACAAGAGAATATTCTTAATTATTTTTCACCTGATTCACCTGCTTATCCGCCATCCCAACTTCTTGGCCGACGTTCAGTCTTGGCAGAAGAATCTATTGTTATCCCATATCCCATCCACACTCTTT
>NW_009627684.1:31874-35550 GCF_000690535.1 Cariama cristata
TTCATGTGTTTCTGTTTTTACTTAGACTATAGCTCTCAAGAGGATGACTTTTGAAAGATTTCTCCTTGTGCCTACCCTGAACACTATGAGAACCATGATAAAAATGATCAATTTCTAAACTAGACAACCACAAGTGTAAAGACCCTTTTAGACCTGAGCTTCATTTTTTGCAGGGTGAGTCAGGAGATAATTTGCTAGATTTTATTCTTCGAATCTCCTTATATCATGAAAAAAGAAAGTTGTGAGGAGGAATTTCTGTTCTTATTTGCACCATTGCAAATCCAGAGAATGGCAATGCTCACTATGGAGTTCTTCAGGGTATTCACCACTATAACAGGGTAAGTGTTCATCTCAGTGGAAGGTAAGATATTTTGTTTTACCAGCAATTCGTATAGACAGAGTGAGGGAATTCAGAGTTTTAGCTGTCACATTTACTTAGCTCCACTAACCTGGATTGCTAGTTTTAAAAACTAGCGTTAACTCTTGCCTGTCCCTTTCTTTTCCCCATCAGCTTTTGCTCATATTCCACACAGAACACCTGTTAGATGATCAACAGTAATTGATAAAAGCTGCCTCTATATATGTGTTGTGAACTGCATCCTGGGGCATTAAAATGCTTTAAACAGACTTAAAAAAAAAAAAAAAAAAAAAAAGAAGTTAAAATTATTTGGTATTATTCTTTTCCAGGATGCCAAACCTTGCATAACAAAACCCAAATTTAAGTGAAGAAAAGTTTGGTCAACTATGAACTCATTATCTTTATGCTTATTTGTATTTTGAAGGTTTTCAGTAAGGGCTTTATTTGTGGAGATTTCCAAAGGAGACTGACCTGGGAGTGCCAGTTTGGCAAAGCAGGCTGGAAAAAGCTAAGGAGAAAAATACATCCCTCAACATGTAAAGATCTTTATTCTTTCCTCTATGGATGCGTAACAAATACATGCAGGGAGCAGACTGCTTTTTTGTCACGTTGATGAAACACAAAGTGTGTGGAAAAATCAAGCAAAGCCAAAGCAACCCAGAAGCTCCCCTGGGTGAGGTGCTGAGCCTGGGAATTCTCCACCTGCATAGCCAGGCAGTGCCTGTGGGGCCCAGGTATGCATAACATAGGATGGAAAATGGCATTGTGAGGGCTCTGAAGGGAGAATTTTGTTCTCTAGTACATCTTTCTCATAATGCACTGCTGAACAACAGCAATTCTTTCTGTAATCAGATAGGAGAGGGTTTGCTCTTCCATGCTATTTGCCTTTCAGCCTGAGCTGTAACGAGAAAATGAGAGAGAGTTGAAAGAAGCTCATGGGATATTAGGGTAACGAATTCTAGCAAACAGTGTAATCTGGTTGTTGTATGAGAATTCTCCACTGATGGGATTTTTTTTTTTTTCCCCACGGTCTTGTTTGTGACTCTCCAATGAGTTGTTTATATGGATAGCTCAGCTCCAAACTCTTGCAGATGACTGTAAAACTTGAGGGAGCTTCTATTTGTAACTCAATAGCTATGATATGCCCCTGCCCACCTAAGTCATATGAGTCTTTTTCTGTTACTCATATCTGGTCAACCTCTAAAACCTTAAAGTTCTTTCAAAACGGCTACAATAAGGCTCCTACTGCACACTTACCTGACAGTCCATGTTAATAAGTCATTATAACATCCAGCTCTACAAAAAGCTGAATCACAGAAATATATGAAGAAAAACAGTTTTCTAAGTACTTTGGTGAATTCACAGGAAAGTAAATAAGAGGTACCTGGCAATTTGGTCAGCTTTCCATCTTTTTTACACTTTCAGAGCATGCTCTTCTCAAAATGGTATTTTGCATTTCTTCTTTCAGTGAGTGATCTCGTTTCAGTTAATCCCAATTATTGGTTATCCTTCCCAGAAGTCTGTAACCTCTATGCAGTTGAGGAATTATAGCTGTGATCCATTTATAAAATAGATCTTAGCTACATGTAAATAGCATTGAAGCTGCTGCTTCACTGTTGAGACTGGAGACTTGCCATGGCACAAACACAAACGCTCTGCTGTGGCTTCCTAAGCAAGAAGGGAAGCAGTCACTCATACTTCTTTAACTAGTGGAGCACACATCTTCTTCTGACTTCCACACTAGCATGCATTTAACTGATGGGTGGGAAAGGAGCAGACCCCAGAGTTACCAGAGGAAAATTAATTCCTGCCTTCTACCCCCTTTTCTTCCCAAAAGCTACTTTAAGCTTTACTTACTATGGAGCCATTGGGTCAGCCAGGACTCAGCATGGTTCAATAGGACCAGCCTTAGTCCGTCCTTCCCCTGGTTGACAAAGAGGGGAACAAGGGGTCATTCTCACTAAGGACGCCTCTGTAGCAGCACTGATCCTTCCGCTGCCAAAGTAGACCAAATTTTGCCAGTCACATGCAAAAAAGCTCCCACATGGCCATCACCCTCACAACCCATTAACTTAGCTTGACTCAAAACACCAGGTTCAACTATAGCCTGAAAGGCATTTTTAAACCCAAAAGCACATGAGCACACAGCTCCTCTGCCTTGACATTATGGGTGAGACAGGTTCAGGGCCTGGGTGAAAGACTTTACACCAACCTGAAAGTGAAGTAGGATGCTCACTGCAGAACTGGGCCTGTTAATCTCCGCAGCTCGGAAGATCACCCTGACCCTGTCTAGCACCAAATAAATGTTTTCCCCCTTTGCCTTCCACAAATGACAGAAGTGGGGCACCCCTCTGGAGCCAGAAAAGAGGGATGCTGCCACTGCAGCTGCTGCCTATGAGGGAAGAAGGGAGAGGGAGCAATGAGTGGAAAGAGACTGGCACAAGCAGAGTAGCTTTTGCTGCAAGTAAAGGCTTTCCAGCTGGGGCTGCGTGGGAGGGAGCAGAGAAGAGATTCTGCCAGCAAGCAGAAAGGTGGAGGGTTTGTCGTGATGTGGTTTTGTTTTTTTAAACACAAACTACTTTTATTCTCCTATGGCTCCTTCCTAATGTAGAGCTCTCAAAGATAAGACTTCACGGCACTTCAGACCACAGTAAGGACCAGTTACCACACTGGGCAGACAGGAGCTGTATCAATAACCTCAAACATTTTAAATCAACAACAACCCACCCAACAGTATCCCCTTCCTATCATCAACAATACATATTTGGCCATTATCAGATTTCTGGTCCTAAGGTGACTCCTAATGTCCTGTCTTTGTGGCCTACAGAGCTAGAAAGTGGATGTGGGTACACGCACGAGAAACAGCAAAACGACAGCTGAGCTCCTTTTAAAGTTGTGGAAATCCAACATGATTTCAAGGGGGTTGGAGTGAGGGAGAAAGGACAATACAAAAGACCCCAAACAAATCAAACTCCTTATGCTTCTTCCCCACCCTCAGTTTGTCTACACTCAACAAACAGGGATGAGCGCAGCTCTCTCTCGAGCACTGCATTAGTATTTTCCGCCCGCATCTGCTGTACCCAGGCAAAAATGCCTCAAGGGCTGCCCCAGCTGTACGCCCCCTCACAGTGCAGTTAATGTGCTGAGAGGCACTGTTTTGGCCTAGTAATCTTGTTTACACGTGTTTTCGCTGTATTTTATTTTCTGCATGCCTGTGCTGTAATCTTATTTACCAGCTTTTCATCCCCAAAGGTAAAAAAATAAAATAAAATGAGATACTAAGAACAAAAAAGAAAAGGCAGGAGGCTCACAGGAATG
>NW_009627684.1:35581-51435 GCF_000690535.1 Cariama cristata
GCCCTTGCTCATCTCATGTAGGCAGTAATATGCTCTTTCACTGCTGCCCTTGCTGCCACGTGACAAATTGCACCTCTGTACCAAGTGTTCCCCGAGTCCTGCCTGTTTTTCTGACTGAGCAGCACAAAGCAAAGGGATTTGTGGAGTGACAGTTAATTCAGATAATTGTATTTTCCTACTGTCTGTGTAACGGAAATGCCAGAGCTCCGGGGGCAGAGGATTCCACGTGCGCTTGCATGCCTTATGTAGTGCACCGTATGCCCGCAGCTGCCCTTCTCTAGTCCCATCTGTCAGAGATTGATGTTGATTTTGCTCATCCTGCCTCCTAAAAAACCCAGCAATAATAATGAATGAACTTAGTGTTCAGTAGAGTGTTGGCAGCGGATTCAGCTGGGCATACTGCAGGCATGTGCTCTGCAAGGTTTCTTTGCTGCAAACACACTCCCAGGTCTATGGATCTGAATTCTATGATTAAACACCCTATCGTAGCCAGGTCTTTGCACCACATTCACCTCTGTGGATTTCAGTCTATCACCTTTCTTATTATTAGGAGACTTCTCTGTTGTGTTTCCTGCCTACCTTGGACTTTTCCCCTGTAATTATAGGCACAAAACCCAAGCACAGGGCTAGGAGCTGGTTAGGGACAGAATCAATTTCTAAGCAAACTCCCTTTTTCAGGTTGAAGATTTTTTTCATCAAAATTGAATTTTTATTGTAAATTAAAAGCTGATAAATAGAATCAGAGTGATTTGATTAGTCTGAAATGTAAGCTTTTTAAACCATGAACATATTTGCTGTTTTAGCTTTTAATCTCAGCCCAAAGTGGAAATCATCCTCAGAACCTCCTAATTCTCAAAGAATGAATAAACCTAGTTCAGTTACCTATGTGCTTCAAACCCGGCATGCAGCTTCGCAGGCTTTCAAGTCTACCATGGAAATATTGATCCATCTAGATGTACAGCTTGTATTAGAGCAGCCCACATAGCTAAGATTAAAATTCTTCACATTTTTATCATTTTGTCATTATCCTTTGCTTGAACTCCCTTACCAGTTTCTTCCTTGAACAAGATATTTTGTGCTAGAGCAAAACAAAATCTACTCATCCTATGGCAGATACTTAAGGAGGAATGTTAGAATCAGAACATATCCTCCTGGATCAATTTTAGGGAACTTCCTGAAATGAGGGCTGCACCTTATGATAACCGTTCCTTTTTCAAGACTTCTATCCAGGCTGTGCTCTGCTGGCTTTACCGTAACAAGAAGGAGACACAAAGTCCTGGGGTTTTTACTGTGTGTACGTTGCTATTCCATGCATTTGTCAGAATTCTGCAAAAGTTACAGCAGTAATTGCATTATAAAAAAGAAGCACTATCTTTGGATTGTGAGAACAGAGAACAGTGGATGCTATAAGCCGTGACTGTCCTGGCAGCATTTATCAGAAGAATGGAGCAAAAACGTAATAAATGCCATTGGCTATACCTAGTACAAGCAAAGAAGGGAACAAGTGCCTCCACGAGGTCAAAACTTGCTTTCTATCCTGTAATAATGACAAGGAGAAGTTAAAAAGACATTCATGAACATGCTTTTGGCAAAACAGCAGCAGTAGTTCACCTAAATGAAAGACGTCCTAGAACTATAACCCTAATTATAAGCCAGCCCCAGCTGTTTGTTGACATGAATATATCTTGTTACTGATTGGAGATGTCTAGATGTGTAGACCATATCTCCAAAATGTAACAGGAGTCAGAAGCTGTCATTTTTGGGTACAGGAGAAAATACGACTGCAGTCAACAGTGCAGTGAGGAAGATACGTCTTGGTGTAGGTAAGTCCATAGAGTCAGACCAGTCACCTGTTGTCATGACCACTGTCATCTCTCACGGTCCTCAGACATCTCATTGGAGGTCCTATTGCCTTTTCTCTGTGGCAAATATCCTACAGAGTAGTAGACTGAATTGGTTCAGACTTCATTGCATTTAAATGGGGCACTTTTCAATTTATATGATTTAAAATCCTGAACACAGGCTTGGCATACAGCATTAAACAGACAAGGATGAGAAATGTCTTTCCGTCTTTGAATGCTTTATAAATAACTGTATTTGATGGAGTCTTACTTGCAGCAAGGATATGTTCCCAATACGTTGAAACTGATAGAAAATTTCCCATTGACTTCACTAAACTTTGGAGACCCAAAGAAATATTACAGCAGTAAAAAGCTACTATTGTACAATGGCCTCCAGTTTCTCCTGGCAGTGAACATCTTCTAACAAATATGCCAAGAAAAGCTGAATCTCCACAAAGCAGAAGAGACATTGGATGGTTTCATGCCCTTGCTTTGAGGGATTTTAATGTCTATGAATGCTCAGAGCCCATAGAAGTTTGATAAGTTTACTCTAAGATCAAAGCTTATTGCCAGACACTCAAAAATCTACTCATTAAAGTCTCAGTCCTGCACCCATTTGTGCACGTGTGCAGTCTATTCATGTCAGCTCGGGCTACACTTAAGCACAGAATTGAGCAACCTTGCTAGATCTACCCACTACAAAAGAGAAACACGGAAAATCAAGGGAGTTGTAAAGAACTTGAATATCCACATGACAAGGGTGAAGGTCCACCAGTTACAGGCCTAAGGCTTGCATCAACCCACAGATTCCCTGGGTCAAGTTACTCTTTTTTTTTGTCCTTACTAGAGAGGATAAAAACCTAACAAATTTCTTTAAAAAGGTTGTGGTTCATGTAAACAAGTTTCATTTAAATGCAGCTAAGCTCTCAGGTTTTCGGCGGATATAAATCAGAAGACCTCCACTAATGTCAAAGAAATTAGGTTAGTTCATGCCAGCTGAGAATCGGCCTTAAAGACTCTGAAAAGACAGAGTCAGGTCCTACAGCATTAAATTCAAAAAGCAGCACAGGAAAGCACTGTCCTCGCACAAACTTCTCAGGGTCCTCTCTTTTGCGTTAATCTCAAATGATGGAGTAAAACAACTTCCATCCCTTGGATCTGCTGCTTTGGTTCTCACTAGGCTCGTTCACCAAACAGCCTTTCATCAGAAGACATTAGTTTTGTCTGTGCTGTGCCTGAAAGGGAGGGGCCATGGACAAGGCAGCAGGATGTGGATTCTCACAGAAATTTTAGGTACTGTAGTCAAATTAATATTCATTAACTTCCAGTGAGAGCCATTTGCTTGGAACTCATCTAATATACCCGCTGTCACGAAGAAAACTCATGCTAGGCCATTCAACGTAACCCAGGCCTTTGCTGTTCCAGGCCAGTGGCAGATCTTTTGGGCTGTACTCCTTCCTAATCATACAATGACTGGGAGCTCTGAAAAGTTAAGATAGCGCTCCTTAGAAACTTGCATATTCTGTGACAAAGGGCATACTGTAGTCATTTGTTTATCCCTGAGCTGTAGTGACATAAAAGACACATGCAGCCTGATGAAATGGGTAACACTCCATTGACTCACATGGCTAATACCACTTCTAAACTTAGTCATGGTGAGAACTGAAATAAAGAACATACACCTTTAAGGAACAGGAAAATCTGCTTTTCAAGTCCAAATAGCCTTATGAAAAATTATTCCTGAACTGAGCTTACCTCTTACTGGTAATTTTTTCACCGTCTCAAATCCCATATCAGAAGAATTTCAGGCTGTGACAGATAGTGATAGATTTGATATAGATATAAACATACGGATTAACCCATTTACAATTATCAGTCATTACTATTCAAAAACTGTTAGCACTGTTATGCATACGCAATATGGTTCTGCAGAATGGGGACATAATTTTATTGAGTTATAGATGGGAAAAAGGCATAAAGAATACAGGTAATGCACATTTTTGAAATAGCAATATAAACATAAACAGAAAAATGTTCAAGTCAAAGTCACATGAAAAATTAGACTAATCTTCAGATGCATTCTAGACTTGTATGTACAGCATTTTTACTCTAAAAGCAGAAATACAAACTCCAGAGATGCAACACATCTCAAGAATACAAAATAAATAAACAAAGATGAATGCTAATAAAAGAAAAAGAACAAATACTTGAATCTTCTTCCAGAATTATGAGAAATTTTGATATGTAAGAACCGTGGTAGAAGATGCCTGATCTATGACAAGAGCTCATTTATTTCCAAACAAAATCGCAAGTACTAAAGTTTTCTTGTGCCTGGGAGTGAGTTCAAAGCATTTAAATTTTTATGAGATCCCTGCACGCTCCTTTTGTGGTGCTGAACAATTCCTCTATGAGAGACATCTCCAAGCAGAACAGATTTTCAACAATTTGAATGAAGAAATCCAACTCACTGAGAACATACGCTTGATAGGGACATCACTGTTATTTATCCAGGAGAAAATTTTTCGGCAACTTCCAACCCAGGACGACTTGAGAACAAGGAATAAATAGATTTGGTTTCAGTCTCCGCAACAGTGTCTTCCTGATAGTCAGTATCTGCAGGAAGAAAGCAATCAGACCTCTGTAATCCAAAAAACGATAGTAAATATCAAGAGCAAATCATTAGGCTCCACACTGGATACAGAATTATGGCTTAGAACCAAGTGAAAGATGCACCATTAATTCACTTTCCTTTCAAGTGCGTTAATATTAATCAAGTGACACCAAGCACCATCAGTGGTTTTCCTGCTGGAAATGTTGTCTTCATCAATTTGTTTGCATAACCAAATATCCTAGAGAAAAACAGTATTGTTTCCACTCTTATAGTTCTTGCAAATTAGATTTTTATGGTAGTTTTTTTTTCCTCTCCTGAAAAATAGGTCAGTTCCCCTGCAGTAATATACCCAATCCGAAACCTACATTTCTGCTTACGAGTACACTGCATGCAACTACCCCTTCAAGCTGGGCATTTGCATGTGCAACTGACTATCTTGACTGGTCAAATGACTATTTGCAATGGACAGATTTCCCCTGACTTCAGAGTTGAACTGAGGCCTAAATACTTAAGTCTTTTTCTATTTCCAATCTCCTTCTCTGAAAATATAGACCATAAATATCCGATCCCAGGAGATTAGCCCTGGAACTTTATTGGGCTTAAAGTTACGTTCAAACAATGTCCTAATAAAAACAGTGGCTAGTGAATAGTAAATAAAATGTGTTCCAAGGACATCAAATCATGATTACAATGACTTCCATTTTTGTATAACTTCAAAAATAAGTGTTTTCTTCTTTACGTATTGGAAAATAAAAAGACCTGATATACAAGAATAAGTTACATAGATGGAAATATAAATGTAAAAAATAACAGAAGATTGCTTAAGAATAGTGTTTAAAAAAACAGAAAAGATATTCCCAAGTAGCTTCCCAGGCAGCCTCTGTAAGACAAAATAGAAAAATAAGAAGGACAAAAAAAGAGATTTTTCAAAGTAGTTTCAACTTAGTGGGATCAAAGAAATTGGTTTAAACAAGGTCTGAAAGGGAGCAAGAAGTATTCTGACCATAAACCATACTACTTTACATGCATGCTTGCTTTAAATCAAGTGACCTTAAATCGATTGAGATTAAACGGCATCTTTTCTTCACTTCATCAGGCAGCCCCGAAAGGGTGAAGAGGAGGAAGAGCCCTAGAAAGACTGGTCATTCACCTTCTGAGTGCTACAGCACCGGGACCACACAGCCACCTCACTCCTTGTCAGAGAAGGTTGCCCGGTCATTTGTTTGTATGTTCCCAAGTTTCAGCAAAGTTTTCCACACTCCTGACAAAGCCCGAAGGTAACTTATATGAAAATAAAAAGCCCAAAGTGAAATCCATTTGAAAGATTTTGAACTGAATCTGTGTGAAATAAAATAAACATTTCTCCCCACTCCCAAATAACAAAGACACAGTTTCTATGAAAAGAGCTGTCTATGTGTTAATCTGCAGTGAAGACTCAGTGCCAGAGCTGGCACCCTTTGAAGTTAAAGGAAAACCTCCTGCTGTCTTTATGATGCCCAGATTCCTGACTGAATTGAAAAATAGCATGGTAATAGGCTTCCTAAGCTCCGAATAGCTCTCTGAAGATCACTGTCTTGCTCCAGTGATTATAGGAGATGTCAAGGTGACTGGGTTAGATACTTCATACTAGCTGGGCTGAAAACAATAGCTCCCTAGAAGGGCTCCTGATTTGGTTGTGAGTGATCTCAGAATGACACTTAGCCAAGGCAGAATGGCAGATTTGAGTAGAAAAACAGGGATTCACATTTCAAAATAAAATACCTGGCTTTTCTTCTGATTTCACTAATTCTACTTTTTCTACTGTTTTTCTATTGATTCATGTTGACCAGAATCAAAGTTGACTTTTATGTCAGTTTTTCATGATATTTTTATACTCCTTTCTTTCCTCCTCCTGAAGTAAGAAGAGGAAAAAAAAGGAAGGTTGGAAAAAGAGAGAGACTTTAAAAGAGATACAATTTTAATTTTTTAATAAAAAAATTTATTCAACTGATGTTAAATTGATTGAACTTGATGTTTTCATATAAAATATGAAAAATACAAATGTTGCAGAAATGGCATTTTTATACTCTTTGATTATATATTTTCTATTGCAGGAACTTCTTGATTAAGAATTTTCAGCCAACTTAAAGGCACAAGTATTACAAGCTCCTGCCGTCTGACATCCTGAGCCACAATCTTTCAGAGTAGCATCGAGAGGTCTGTTTTGAGCAGTAGAGCGTCTACAGTATAACATAGTAGTATATGTAATACAAGCTAGGATAACATAGGGTAAGAGATTAATATTCTGCATCATACTGTGCGCTGTTATTTTTATCCTGCTGTTTCTTTCACTCACCATCTCATGACTCACACCCTCCCCACACTGGAATTTCTGTCTCAGTCTCGTGGCTCACTGCTGTGTTACGGAAGACGATGCCATGAAAAACCATCTGGAGAATAGTGTTACTGCATGAGCTCCAGGTCGCTCTTAAAAACAGAGAGACAACATCACTTACTGATTTATCGCATAACTGCTCTGACTATTGCAGCCTCTTTAGCGAACTGTCTTCAGTATTTGTGAGGGTTGCAGTTCTTCGTCTTTTTATAGCCTTGGTGACGTTGCTGGATATAAGGTGGTGAAAGTATTCCAAGTTACAGACAGTCACATGGAAAGCTGACACTGCACAAGCCTTTAGAAAAATTACAGGACTTATCCTGTGAGGTGATAAAGGGCTCTTGTGAGACAGATTAATGAAATTGAACATCAGTAAGAGAGCTGTTCAAACGTTATCACCTCAGGGATATGGTCTTCCATGCCACACTAGACAGACCGTCAAGGGTCTATGCTTCATGAGGCCAAACCACAGTTACTTCATGTGGGATGGGAAGGCCAGGTCACAAGAGGAATTAGATGCTTAAATCCTTACTAATTGCATGCATAGCTGCTGTGATCCAAAATGTAGAAAATCAAAATCCCCGTTCAGTCTGCTGCTGTATAATCCTGCACTCATACTTCTTAGTGGACTCAGTTTCCCAAGTGCCTAGGTTCTGACCTCTGTTTAAATCCAGAAATAACATGGTGTTCACTAGTTAGGAACCTAAGTTCTACCACATCCCAGAAATTAGGGCAATCAGAGGAAGCATAATTATCTTCTCTTACTTCCTATTTGAGTGTTAAGAGCCCTTGCTCAAGAATCCCCATTCCCTCCTTTGTCTGCCTGTATCTGAATTTTCATCTCCATCTTCCTGAAGGCATTTTCTAACCAGTCAGAAGCCAAGATCACAGAGGGTTCACTCTTTATATGAAAAAGAAAATATTCCCTAGGCTAGATAAAGTACTTCAACACCATTTGAATCAGCAACTGGACACCATATCATCCTTCAAAAAATATTCTTACCAGAAAATAACTAGTAAATCTCAGACTAGAAGATCATGTTTTCTCCTTTTTTGCCTGTCACTTTAAAAAAATGAACTTCCTGGGAAGGAGTCAAAGAAGCCTTGCCCAAAGAGTATCTACATCTTGCCAAAAAAGGCATTTATGTGGGGAAAGGGGAATAAAATCCTAACGCAGGATGAGAACTCCACTCAAGAGCAAGATTCCTCTCGCATAGGTAGTGGAGCAATGAGCTCTCCAAGGACCTTAGTGTATATCTAGCCAAAGTAATCTGCCTTTTTACTGAGACAGTAGGTAGGAGTGAGCTTGGTTCTGGAGTAAAGTTAGCAGAAGGATCGTTCATGCTCCATTGTGTTATTCCAGCTTTCACAGGAAAATGTACCAAAGGATCAAAACTACCCCTTCATCTCATTCTTTTAGATCCCTCAGCCTCCTGCTTTTCTGCTCTGCCAAATCTGTTTATACAGGTAACACTGGAAAACATAAAGTATTTCTATGATTGTTTTGTTCTCCAAATTTGCCTTGTGGCAAACTTCCTGTCCTGTCACCTCCACCCAAGTCCTTCATGCGGATTTCTGATGGTGTCTCAGAGAACAGTCAAAGAGTCTTTTGTTGGTGAAGTAGCGTGATCCAGCAGAGACCCTTTGTTGCTCAGCATGCAGACGCCAGCTCAAGTCACCCATCACATCCTCAGTTCTCTCTTCTTGCCCATTGCCAACATAACTGGCTGCCTGGAGGGCAGCAGATACGCGTGATAGAGGAGGGCTGAAGGCTTGCACATCCACACCACATTCAAATGTCAGGTCTTCCCTGAATCCAAAGGGCAGAAGCTTCCTTCAGTCCACCCTCAATCTACAAATGTGACCTCAACACACCAGTCATGTCATTTCTCTCAAACAATTCCTTCAGCTGGAGGAAAATCAATGCAAGAGCCTGAGGAGAGCCTGAGGAGGATGTGATTAGTGACCTGGAATGAAGCCTGTGCAAACTGCAGTAGAAGCTTCCACTAGAATCTCTTTCACTAGAGTCAGCACCTCAGGACAGCAAATGCTGCTGCAGTTTGAAAGATGATTACCAAAAAAAAAAAATAAAATAAAAAAAGCTAAAGGGAATTGGAGCAACTAGAGAAAATCTTGTTAAAGCAGCAGTGTCCTGCTGTGAGCAGCTGTGAGCTTTCTGTTCAATAGACAGGCTGCTTGGTACTACTGACTTAAACAAGTTCTTGCTTGTCAAACTCCTATCAGCAGTCCTTTAGAGTAATGATGTCCTGAACTTCAGTCTCTTGTCCTGAACCCGTATTTGTCTGCAGCTCTTCTAAGCTGACTTAACGAATTAAGTGGGACTCTTCCAGCATCTTACTTTTCAGTTTTGTCTTATCATCTGAGAGGCACAAAAGACCAGGGAAGCAATTGCTCCAAACAGCTGGGAAACCACTTGTACAGCGGAGTGCTCCATTCGTGGGAGGTTGGTACTGGGTCTCTGCTCTTTGTCCCACTCATCTCCTCCAAAAACAAGGAAAGGAAGATGCAAGGGCACAGTCTATTGTGCTCACTTGTAGCTAACTGGTATACAGGATAGAGCAAAGCAAAGGACTTTCTCAGTGAACTGTTTTCTTTGGAGGATGTTAGGTCCTCAGAAGAGACATTTTTCATGGAAACATGACTGTTTCAATTCAGAATTCTATAGGAAAGGTTTTCTCAGTCAGATGGGAGATGGGCTCTTTACGACTTCTAGCAGACAGTAACTTGCAGTTCCTTCAAGCTCGAGCAGGCAGGTCTCGAAACATCTCTTTGTGATAGATGCTTGTACATGGCTGATGGGCCATAAGGGCACTGCAGGCTGAAAGACCACATATCCTGGATGGTAACCGTACCATTTTTTTCTGGATCAGCCTAAGCATGTTGCTAACTAAAACAATGCAAAGAATGCTGTCACTCAGTATGACTTCACAGGATAATAGTGAACATCATTGAAAGTACAGCAGAAGATCACAAATGAGAAATTAAAAGGGAGGATTTCTGTCTCTTGCCACATTCCCAGATGCAGCAGCCAGGACACCGAATGAAACTTGGCCTACACTATTCTTTGATACATGTTAGGCACTGGATGGGATTGCTTGTGGGAAAAAAAAAAAAAAAGAGGGCAACAGTAGAAATCTAATCCTTTAGCAGATATCCCCTTGGAATTTTAAAGGGCCAGTTCAACCCCCAAGTTGGCAGCCTTCTGGTGAGGAACTTGAACCTGAGTGTCTAATGTTGATTCATGCTGACGAGGTGTGCTATCCTCCTTTCATCTCACATGAAAAATCATATGGCTGGAGTTCATGGAGAAAGGAAAACAGAAATTACTAGGTGGGGAATACAGTACGCAGTAAACTCTACTGTGGGTCATAAAGGACTTTGGTCAACTGGCTGTTAAATAGAGCAGCTCACAGTTTTTTCTCACTACTTCAAGTCTTCAGGAGGTTTCATTCACCTCTGATAGCCTGAGACATCAAGACCAAACCCCTTCCCTGTGCTCATCATTCAATGAGAAGGCCAGTGAAGCTCTGATTCCATGACTTGGTGTGTGTCAGAACAGCCTTCTAGGTTGGATATTTACATCCTTACTTGAAAAAATGTCTTTTGTCACCGTTAAGCCATAAAGCCATGCATATACTTTTCTCTTCTGAACTCATTCTATTTTAATCCTATGTCTGGGAAGTTTCATCCTTATCTGCCAGTGGATTTCCCACACTCATTTTAAACAAGATTTTTAGTAGGGATTCTAGGAAAAAATGAAAATAGCATGGTTTTCTTTTAGTGATTCAGAAGAAGGAGTTGGGACCTAGAAGGTAAACTAAATCCAAAAATATATATATAATTACTATAATTTCCAGATAGCATTGATCAAATTGCCTAACATCTGTACACTGTATCTTCATGGCAAATGGAGGCCCACCATTGGATGTAAATGTTATCTGCCACTGAAAACAACAAAGAAGGATGTTAGTTCCTTGCTCAGTGCATCACTGGAAAGCACCTAAATTTTTTGATACAAGGTTAAATCCTTAAAGATAAAACTGCATCTTTGAAGTGCAAGAATTTTGCCTTGAATGTGAAGTGTAACCAGTTTCAAGACAAGTATAGTACTATATTTGGAACAAGAATTAACAAGAAAGGCATCTGCAAAACCCAAACATCACTACTCGATATTTCAGTCCCAGAAGTGTGTGAGAGATTCCTCCATCTTACAAAGAGTTTCTGTCCTAAGAGGGAAGGTTCGTAGTTTGTTTTTTCAAGAAACTACAAGTTCTGGATTTACCAGTATTAACTGATTTATGCAACTTTTATACTTATTCTGCCCATGGATGAATGAGTTGCCAATCTCACTGTATTTTAAGTAAGATCAGCACCAGATGGAGGGCATACAGACTTGCTTATTAAGGGGTTTTATCAAAATAGTAATTCAGCAAATACACCTCTAAAGCCCAGTACTGATACTGAAAAGTCTAATAAACTTTCCTAAGAAATTACATGATGATGCTGTGGCAACTGGATTCAGTTGTAAGTTATTGACTGAGATCGGTATCCTTTCCTTGAACTGTGCTCTGCCTAAAATAGAACACTGAGCTCAGTTCTGACCCCCGTGAAGTCCGTGGCACAGCCCCAAGTGTCTTCAACTGCATCACGACTGGGACTATTGTTTTTAAGACAAACACTGGCAATTACCTAAACTGCACACTTTGACTGCTGTGGTAAGGTTTAGATTAGCTCTTTCCTTTCCACGCATGCAATTTAATTAGATCGGTCCTGATATGTGCAGCAATATGAAAGCAATCATTCTGAGGCATCACTTTTCCTCTCTTCCTGCTTCTACACAGGCTCCGACAGGGCAGACTTTTTCTCTGTGAACTGGGAATGTAGACCAGGAGTGCATTCACATCAGAAAAACACAGGGTTTGCTGAAACAATACCAGGTCCCTTAATATAACGTAGTATCAGGTCAGGTTCCTGGTCCTGCAGCTACCAGTTGCCTATCTGCAAAGGCAAATTGAGGCTGGCAAGGCAATGTTGAGTCTGACAGCAGATAACTTCAGCAGGTGTTGCTAAAGCCTGTAGGACGTGTTGTCTCTCTGAGCCTTACAGAGGCTGTCAAAACTGGGAGGACAGCTTGATAAGGCAGTCTCGCTAACGGCTTTGGTAGTTGTACAAAGAACCAGGCCATTCACAAACTGAAAAAGAGCAAAAGATGAAAGCGTGTTTCAGGAGAGTCCCACACACCCACAGTCAAAAGGCACAGTTTTACTTTCACTACGACATTTGAGTATGTCAGAAATAAGATTATTGCACTCAGAATGGCTAATGGACACGGCCAGCACCCAATGGAGTCCTTAATCATTCACTGTTGCTCCTCTTAAAGCACTCAGCAGCCTAGCTTGGCCTCCTAAAATCTACAGAAACAATTAGATCAACCCAGCTAGATCCAAGCAGGTCATAACCTTCTAGCTCATATTCAAAGGACAGTCTTTCAGTGAATGCAATAGTCATTTGGTCCTCTGAAGTCCTGCTTCAAGGAAGGCTGAATGTCCACTGTCAGTGACACATCTGGTGTAATCATGGGAGAAGACCAGGCAAGGGTCCTCAATGATCTTGATTCACTGAATATTTACATTTTCTCTGGAAAGGTAGAAGTGAGACAGAGTAGCCTGCAAATGCTCAATTTATTTACAGTAACTGGGACAAAAAAGAATTTTGAGGTCCTTCAGAGAAAGAGGAAAGAGCTAGATGAATACACACCAAAATGGCCACTGAAGCTTGCAGCTGCATAATTTGTAAAGAAAAAACCCTCACTTGGATTAGAGAGATCTAAATGTTTGTATGTGTTTGGAAAAAGGGCTTGAGCACCTCTGGGTATGTCTATACAACCTTTTTAAAAAGAAGCTAGCCCAGATGTTCAACATTAGCATTTAAATCTGAATAAGCCTGACATTTGCCAGAGTGAACATTCAAGAGACCTGGCTGCCACCACTTTGGGTCAGTTGCTGAGAAAGACCACCAGTGTAGACACGACCTTCATTACCTGCAAAGCGAAGGCTTGTGATCACTATGCAAGCGGTAGTCAAAGCTAGAAAGATGCTAGGGTGCACGTGCAAAAGAGAATGAAGCTGAAAAATGTCATGTCACCTTTACATCAAGCAGTGGATCATCCCCTTTCGGGATCCTGTGTGCAGCTTTAGATGCTGGAGCTCAAAGCAGATGAGAAGGCTTGCAGGAAACGTGCTAATGATCCAGGGCCTCGATAAACTGTCATACTGAAAGTTGTTCAAAAGGATGGATTATTTGCCTTAAAAAGGATACAAATAAAGAGAGTCTGGGCAAAACGTATGCTATATAGAACCTGGTAAATCAGATAGACTGGGACTTTCTATTCTCTGAACAAAAAAAATAATCCAGGGACAGCGACTAACATACAAGGTACGAAATTTAAAAACAGGAAAAGGAGTTACTTTTTTACAGAAAATGTAATTAAGCTATGGAACTTAGTGACACAGGCAATCATACAGGCCAAAAACTTAACTGAATTCCAAAGGGACGGGACACTGATGGGAATATCCAGACTATAAACTACAGACAATAAAAACATGGAATAGATTGCTTTTCCATCTATCTTTTCAAATACTTAGAATCAGTGTGGCATACTGTGATGCTACACAAGGCCTTTAAACATCAGTTCATTACTTGTAACCCCTCAGATAAGTTTTCTTCAGGAAAGTCCAAAGTCTCATTTGCCGCAAATTCCTTCTACCTTCTGCAGCTCCATTTTTTTCCAGGTTAAGCATTATCTTCCGACAGTGACACCCAGCCTTATATAACGCCATGTGATGCCTTTCTACAGGGCACACAAACAGACTGAATCATAATTTAGGCTCAGAGCTGACAGTGAATAACAATAATCTCATCCCAACCCTTTTCTAAAGTGCTCTCTGTGATTTTTTAGTTCAGAACAAGGCTCAGACCGACTGCTACGCCATCCAACCAGTAGTGGGAAAGTTGACCGAAAGCAGCAGCAGTACTATTTGATCCTACATCTGCTGAAGCCAGTTGTAAAATTTCCATTTAATTCTACAGTAGAGGAACAGGCCTTCAGAGGCCAAGCGCAATTCGAATTAAATAAATGTGGAGCAGGCATCTCTCTGGCCCAAGTTCCAGTCATCAGCGTGTTTTGCAGCTACGAATGGTAAAGTTTTTTTCATTTTATAGGATTAAGTTACTCCTCGTTCATTACCTATGAAATTTGATAAGAGCTATGATATATCTGCCCATTGAGGAGCACAGGTCATTCTCATAGCCATTTGTACTTCATCATGGGTGATACCAATTGACTTCAACACACACAGATGACAAAAGGAATTTAGCACCTAAAAAAATTATTGCTTAGCACCTTGTTGAATTTTGCTCTTTGTGTACAGCAAATTCTAGAGATGGTATGTCTGTTTTCCAATGACTTTCAGTGCCTTTCCTGACTTCTCAGATGACTTTTGAAAATCCGGACTGTCTACCTTGGGAAAAGCCACGTTCATTCTGGTTAGTCCCTGCACAGTCATTCTCCTTTAAAATAACAAAGATTAAATTTGTTTAATCGGAAGTGGACTAAGTTACACGAGCCAGGCCTACCTTTATTCCAAATGTGATTACCCACAGAGGAGTATGCTCCATTTCAAGACATCATACGTCAGATCTAGCTTTTTTTTTTTAAATTCAGATTGCACTTCCCAAGTGTTCCCATGTAAATGAAGCCTTATAGCTTTAGAAAAATCCTGTTTCCAATGCCTGGTCCTTCTCTACAGCAGGCAAATTGCTGTGAATTCCTGACTGTAAAGTCTGAAGAGCCATAGTAATGTCCCTGTTACATACACTGCATTTTCCCCAAACAAATGTAGCTGCACCAAAATAGGTCAAAATTCTGCAATAGAATGATTCTCAGAAGATGATTCTCAGAACATACATACATTGTGGCAATGCCCCAGATACACTTCTGTTCCCAAATATCTTATGATTTATCACCTATGGGTATAACAAAAGGTAAGGCTCAACTACTTGGGGATTTGCCTTTTTTTTTTTTCTTTAAATATGCTTTTGTAAGATATTCCGTGCTTCTAGCCTGTGTGCTTATAGCATTATTTTGAAAAGCCACTAGGCAGATGGTCCCCAAATGTGAGTGAATAACTTGTAGGTAGCTTTTGGGGAAGCTTTTTGAAATCCCTTCATGCAAAATGATTTTGCAAACTGCCTGCACGCCATTCTTTGGCTATTCTAGCAGACTCTTTGAAAATGGTCAAGAGAAAATGGCAGATTATGTTCTATTCGTTTTGCAGCAGACTGTTATATTTATTTCGCAGTGGTAAAAGAATATAAAGGGAAACCAAATCATGCACAAGGCTTTTAGTGAAGATTTTTCTAGAAGCTGGAAGTCCTCACTGGCTACAAGGCCAGAACGTTTGGGCCTCTCCCTCTTCTGCAGCCCTTCTACAGCATTTCTTGCTTTTCAAAATAAGGCTGCTTTTTGACAGAATATGATAGGCTGAGTATTCAACAATCATGACTCAGACTTCACAGCATCATAAGATTAATTTAAAAATCAGATTTCAAATGTGGGGCTCTTCCTTTTGGCTTGTTAGAGATAATGTATTTTTTGCATGGTATAAAGTTAGAAATACTTCTAGTGTCCAATCTGGTGAGCATCTCCCAGTGGTTTTGAACAGATTTCACAAGAAATCCATCATGATACTGATGACAAAATGCTGCAGACTTTCTTAACAATGGCAGCAATTCAAATGCCTTCTAATCCCCATACAGATCTGTCTGTACGTGAACCCATCAAGTATAACTGCTCTGCCTCCAGGGTGATTCATAACTTTAGAAAACAGAAGAGAAAAATGGAAAACAGAATATTTTCTGTTGGAAAGGACCTACAAAGATCATCTAGTTCAACCACCTGACTACTTCAGGGCTGCCCAAAAGTTAGAGCATGTTCTTAAGGGCATTG
>NW_009627685.1:0-283 GCF_000690535.1 Cariama cristata
TTCTCCATATCCCCTCATTTCCTCCGATAACCCTCGTCCAATAATCTCAGTTTAATCAATTTTATTTTTTTTTTTTCCCCCCAGAACTGGTGAAAATCGGGAAAACTAGAGCCACAGAGAGCAAGGCGCTGGCTGTCGGGATGTCGGAGCTGGGCTTGTCTGGAGTTGCTCTCGGGCTTTACGATGCCTGCACACACAGCAAGCTTTTTTCTTCCTTTTTTTTTTTTTTTTTTTTAAGGGGAGGGGCTTTTTTTTTTTTTTTTAACACAAACACACCACTTCT
>NW_009627686.1:0-398 GCF_000690535.1 Cariama cristata
CGCATTGCCTGGCTTGGAGAGTTACAAAAACACCACGGAGAAAGGGGAGAAAAACTGGCCGGTCCCCCAAGATGTCCCAAGGGAATTCGGCAAGAAGGCACTGCTGGCTCTTCCCGCACTGATGTCTCTCCGCCAGCACAGATCACAACATTTGCACATGACATTTAATCCTCCACCCGAAAACTCTTTGGCTCTCGGCAGGCAGTTATTGTTATTATTGTTGCTCTAATATTTATTCTTTGTTCCCAAGCAAGTGTAATCTGCACATAAGCCCCTGATCGCTTTGTAGATCCCTGGCCTGTAATCCAGTTTTCTCTTCAGTTCCCAAGAAAGCACACCTCTGACTCCTCTTATTTACGCAAAAAAAAAAAAAAAAAAAAAAAAAAAAAAAAGGGGGG
>NW_009627686.1:429-8232 GCF_000690535.1 Cariama cristata
TGGGTAGGGCCGGACTATCAGTTTTTTTGGTGGGGGGCAAGGTGGGCATGTGGCTGATGCTGAATCTTCTGCAGCAAATGCACATGGCCAGTGACATCTCGGTTGAGCCTGCTGAAACCCTGGGCAGAACTGCTGGCAGCAGAGCTGAGCGAGACTTTTCCTTACACTAGACAGTCCTTGCAAACGAGGAATAAGCAACGAGGAGATTTCCCAGGGGCTGAGAAGTGGGCTGTAGAAGGAATCAAGCCTTTAATGTAAATTGGCAGTGGCTGGCAGAGACCACTGAACACTGGGCTATTCAGCATCTCTGTGAACCTCTAATGATCAACTCGGTTTTCAATTATACACCCAGAATTGCCACCAAGTGAGATAAGCCTCTAGAATACTATATTTTCCCTTGCAAAATGTTTTCTTTAGGGCAGGCAGACTAGAAACCTCTGTGTGTAATATTTGATTTATTTTCAGCAGATCAGCCTGACACCCAGGAGCCCGGAGAACTCCCGGCCATACCAAACGGGTACCCAAACGGCTCACACACTCCTGGGGACTCGCAGGTGGATTCAGCAGGGACCTACAGCAGCGCGGGTATCAGATAAACCCAAGGAAACAGAGGCACTCCTTGACGGTAAAATTGTTAAACCCTGTGATTTATCTATGCACCTCTCTGCAGAAGCAATGGTTTAATTTGGATGGGTGTAGATGTAGCAGAACAAAAAATAATGCAGGTTAGCCTGGAAAACGCTGCTATATTCTGTACATTAGACATACCGCTGAGATATCAGCAGGGTGAAAAAGTGGGAGTTACATGGCACAGCCCAGAAACATGCCCAGACCCCTCCGACTTCAGTTGTTCACACATCCCAAAGAAGGCTACCCTACGTTTTCAATCTATTTCTGAGATACAATTACTTTTCTGAGCAATGTATTACAGGGAGTGGGACAAGACGAGCACAGTGACCTTGCAACAGCGTTCTGAGCTTGATGGGAAAAAAATACCAGAAGTGAATTGGAGTTTGGTCCGCTGGGAACACCTCGAATTGATGGAGGCCTGGCAGGACCGCCTACACCGATAGAAGAAATAAATCCTGTATGCTTCTGGACACCGGCAGTGTAATCCCAGTTTCACGGATCTGGAGGACTCTGCTGCCAGGCTGAGATCTGGGAGATGTGGGGTGAAGGTTTTGGCTTGAAGGAGGTAGATTCTTGTACAAACTTTGCTGGGGATCAGCATGGGGAGGAAGGGATGGGGACATCTGATTTATTCAGTAAAATGTTTCATTCAGAGAGACTTCTGCTGAGTTTGCGGGGCTTTGGAAGGCATGGTGCAGAAAACTGTAGGACAAAAATGAGCAGTGTTTGTCCTGTACATCATTAGTGGCGCAGCAAAAGCCATTCTGCAGACCTTATGTTTAGATGATCAAAGCATCCACCTGGATCTCAGGGGACCTGGGAGCAAACCCACACTTTGCAAAGGACTTTCTACTGGGTTTAGGATTATTCTCTTTACATCAAACATTTGTGGGCCTGACTTACAGAGGGATGTCAGAGCAATTCACAAAGCCCCGCTGTCTCTGGAGACAGACCTCCCCAAGGACCCCAGGCCCTGCACCCACATAAAAGACCACCCAGCTTAGCTCCCATCCCCTGCCCTAAGGCTCTTTGGGACTCAGAGTGAGCATCCCTGCCCCGAATCACCCAACTCATTTTGCACAGGGGTTTAGTGTCTCCACTCCAGCTGCCCCCCACTCCCCACAGAAGGAGGCTTTGGGGCTTGCTGGCTTTCCCATCCGTGCTGTTTGAAGACAACCCAGGCTTGGTAGACCCAAGGGCTTTCACTGCAGCTGCTGACCTCGGCTGTCCCTTGGGCAGAGGGATGCCATCACCCCAGCACCGGCTGCCCCGTGGTTATCGCTGCCGTCCTGTGCGGAGGAAGAGCCTGGCCGTGATCCCCACTCTCATTTACGGGTAACTGGCAGCAAAGGGAGCAGAAGGGAAGACGCTCAGGGTGGGCTCCTTGGGTGCAAACTGACCTCCACAGCCTTCAATTGTCCTTAGCATCTCTCTTTTTTTTATTATTATTACTATTTCTACTTTTTCTTGCAAGTGCTGTGGCTCTGCAGGGAGCAAAGAAAAATTTCTTTGCTTCCTGCAGAGAAGGAGCAAAGCCGAGCTGAGAGCCGAGCAGGGCTTCCCCGTCTGATGTGACAGCTCGAAGGAGTCCTTGGCACCTTGAGCTGCCTGCGGTTCCTTTGGGAGGAAAACAGCCTTGATTGAGGAACATCTGCCCCTGGGCCCTGTTTGGGAAGGATAACAACAAAATCTCTTCCTCTTGAATCTAGACCAGTGTTACTCCAAGAAAACTGATCCTTTTACATGCTGCTTTGACTCGCTTTAGCAAAATCTGAGCAGCAACTCAAACAACACAAGGGTTCTGGTGCCAGGGAAACCCAGATGGAGAGGGAAACCGGTCGGTGTTACGGCAGTGCCCAAAGAGAGAGCAGTCAGGGCAGTGAAAGCACAGCCTTGTTAAGGGCAGGGACATCAGTGAGCAACGTACAGTGAGCAACGTTCCCTTAAAATAACGAACATTCCTTTAAAATAATTAATTTGACCAGAGATGATTCCTCACCTACGTTACTGAAATGTTTGCTGGGCACAACGAACACTGTTGATATCAGTCCAATGTGGGAGTTTCTTTGGCTCTGGCATAGGAAAATGGCCTACGTAGAGAGTTTCTACCTCGACAGAGACTGTGTAGGAGAACTCAAGATCATAATTTTATATGGGACCTTTGAAAGGCCAGGGAGCTGAAACACTGATTTTCTTGCTGGGAATTTTCCTCCCCGCTGATTCAGAATAGAGCTGTGAAAAGGAATTTGATCTTCTTAAGCCGGTGTAAGGTAAAGATGGAACCTGGGCACAGCTTCAGGGGGAGAGGGAGGGTGCGAGGCTGAGACTGGGGCCAGGGGCAGGCAGGACTGGGTGTATTTCAGCTATCTAAAGAGCAGGATTATTGAAACGTGGGTCCCCAGAGCTTCTGCATTCCTACCAGCTAGGAACTCCCTTTGCCAGATAATTAACTCTTCTCCAGCATTTGCTTTGCAGTGATGAGTGGGCTCATGGGGCTCAGCTCCATTTGCAACGGTGGCAGGCCTGGGGCAGGCTGTACTCCAACATTGCAGATGAAGAAGGTGTTCTTTTGCTTTCTTTGTTTAAAAATAAATAAATGCATATATTGCAGAAAGTGTCGTTTGTTTTAGGGAAGAAGTGGGGGCTCTGTAGGGACTGAGCCAGCAAGGCTGGGTTGATCCATGAGTCATGCAAACAACCATTTGGGTTTTGGGTTTATACCTTCCTTAAACAAAGTGTCCTCTTGACATGAGACAGGGTACGGCGAGTGCTGGGGGGGCTTCCTGGCACCTCCAACTCACCTTTGCAAAGGGAGGCTGCCGAAACCATCCTGGGAGCAAGCCCTGGCCCGGCCCCGTGCGAAGGTACGTCAACCCAGCAGGACAGCGGGAAACATGTTTTTCAGGAGCCTTACCCAGAGCACTTTGCAACATTTGGTCTCTTTTTGGCAGCCATCCTAACCTAATTATAATTAAGGATGTATTAAGCTGGGATGAAGTGGCCTTTGAGTGGCTATAACTCTTTAACAGGGGAACTCGTGGTAGGGCAGCGGGAGTGCAGCTCAGGCCGGCAGCAAGGCAACGTGTGAGCCCTGGACATGACAGTTGGGGATGGGGCCAAGAGCTCCATCAGAGGAACCTGTCTGTGTCTCCCTCCCGAGGACACAGAGCCCTGGCCCTGCTCCATCCCAGGGCTGGGTTTATGCAGAGACCCCAACCATGCAGGGCGGCTCACCCCAGTGCCAGGGGCAGAGCTCCGGAGCCTTAGCTAGGGGCTGTCTCTACGCTTCCAGCCATTATCAGTGTCATTAATTGGTGTTGCGCCCATGCGAGGATCGGTGACGGGGGATGGATGCATCTGAGCCAGCAAAACCAACAAATCTGCCCTGGCATGGCACTCCCTGCACATCGTCCTTGCCTTTTGGGAGGTCCGCACCACCCCAAGCCCACCCAGGAGGCCCCTTGCCCCAGAGCGATGAGTACCAGTGCCCGGCGGTGGGTATCACCCTGTCTCATCGGGCTCCCTTGCAAGGGCAAAGCAGCTGGGGAGCGCTTGTTTGTGGAGCTGAGTTCCTCCCTGTCGCCCGCTGCTCAGAGGCACCGTCGCCTGCCTGCAAGCTGATCCCCATCGCACACACCCCGGTGTGCCCGAGCTCTGGGGCTGCCGGTGGGGAGAGGAGGTGAGAAGCACGAAGGAGGGCGATTGAGGCAACGGAGAGAGAAGGCAAGTGGGCAACTCTGGGTCGGCCTCAGTTTCCCCAGATATTCAGGAGAGGAATTATGCTGCACCCTTTGTAAAACTCTTTGCAGTCCGGGGCAGCAAAGACTGCTATAAAGCTATAGTTCTCATCCCTGCTCCCACACGGCTTAGTAACAAGGGGTAGGAGGAGGTAAAAGCTTCTTTTTCTGTCCTGGCATGCTAATGCCCTATCCCTACCCTCTATGGCTTCAATAATCCCCTATTGTTTTTCAATGTTTGTCATGTGCTAGAGAAAAGCAAAACCATTCTCCCAGCAGACCGCCTTGTTTTGATTCTGCTGGAAAACAGCCTTATCTCCAGGGTCCTGCCTGTCCCCATCACCTCGATCGATGCACACAGGAGCTGCCCATCCGAGGACAAATTCCAGCTGTGACCACTTCACATCCATCAAAAGTCGTACCAGGACCTCACTGCCTGTATCACTGCTCCCTCTTTCTGTCTCTGACACAGGTCTCCTGGTCACTTGGTGGCCTCGATAGGTGTGTGGTGACAGATGCAGTAAAATGTAACCGCTGTGAGAGTTAATATATGGTGTAAGCTGTGCCTGTGCCACCCCAAAATGCATAGATGAAGGTACACAACTCTGCACCACCAGAGAGCCAGAGAGCATGGAGATATCTGTAACACATCCACTCTTGCTGGTCTCCGATAGACCAGTGAGTTTGGTTTTATAATCACCTTCTTTAAACACATAAGTTTGCAAATTTGAGCCTAGAAACAGTGATGGGACCTCAGAGGATTTTGTGAGCGTGGTGTGGCTTTACTATAAATGTGAATTAGAGCATCAGGATGAAACTAGAGGGATGTAAAGTTGATTGAAGTTTAAGAATTTAAGGACAGCAGAGTGTCTGTGGTTGCCTCCTGCCCAGAGATGTCCTGCCTTTGCTGTGGTCCTCACTCAGAGCTACCGGTTGCCCACCCGTGCCTCTCCCCTTGCCCTGCCCGCTCTGCTCCTCCTGTCCTGTTGTCCCCAAAGGAGAATTTCTGAGGGGCTGCTCCAGGAGTTTGCTGGGTCACCCGGCAGAGCCAACATTCTGGTATCTTTATAAAAAAAACTCCTAAAAGCTGTGTGTTCCCTTGGTGAACGTGATGCAGTTTTGCAGCCCAAGAGAAGTGTTAAATCCTGTTTCCACCAGGGCTTGGGAAAACGCCGTTGTTATGGCTGCTTGCTCTGGGCAGTGAGATCCCCCCGGGAAAGCCTTGCTGTGGTCACTGCCAGCTTGCAGCCAACATTCTGGTATCTTTATAAAAAAAACTCCTAAAAGCTGTGTGTTCCCTTGGTGAACGTGATGCAGTTTTGCAGCCCAAGAGAAGTGTTAAATCCTGTTTCCACCAGGGCTTGGGAAAACGCCGTTGTTATGGCTGCTTGCTCTGGGCAGTGAGATCCCCCCGGGAAAGCCTTGCTGTGGTCACTGCCAGCTTGCAGGCAGCTCCCCAGTTTGGTGACTGGTTTGCTGAACCTGGACTGGCCATGGCAACTCTCAGGCATCCTCCACTGCCACCTTCCCAGTCAGTACACCCAGCTTTCCCCACCCTGAGACCTGCACATCACTGTCCAGAGGGGACACGGCTGCTTGCCCCATCCCCTCCCCTTCTCTTCATTCCCTCCCCAGGAGTTATTCCAGCCTGGACTCTGAAGGTAAACAGGCTGGTGGGGATCTCCAAAAGGTTTGTGAGGTGCTGGTATTATCACAGCTTGTTTTCCTCAAAGCTCCCAGCATCCTTTCACCTGCCCCCCTCCAGAGAAGTCCTTAAAGCCCAGGTTTACCATTAAATACACGGTTGAAGCCACGTTGAAGTCAGTGTGATTTCAGCAGTGGCTCACGTGCTGGAGTGGGAGCTGAATTCTGGGCACGGGAAGGGCTCATTGCCTGTGGGAAGTTTCCCTTGGGGATTTTGCCTGCCGAGGGCATGTGCTGGGGGTTGTTCAGGAGACGGGCACCGGCATTTCCCTGCCTCCTGCAACCCCTGTGTGTTCTCAGCCCCTGCCAGGTCAGGTCTTCCCCAGAGCTTTCCTGAAAGCATCTCTGGCTGGTGCTGGCCTCAGGCCTTTGTCCTTCTGGATGAAGCGGGATGGTCCCAAACCTTTCCCATCGAAGACAGCAATGACCTCCAATGGCATTGCTGCTACCTTGGTCTCTCCTTTTGGTGTGTCACCTGGCTCTGCACAGCCAACCCGTTCTGGAAGGCAGCCAGAGCTATCCCTGCCCAGCCGAGCCCTCCCTGGGCTGGCACAGCGCACCTCCAGCCTCCTTTGGTTGCGTTGGATGGGATTGCTTGTATAGAAGGTGACATCTCTGTCCCGTTTTTGTCGTCTACATGAGGCCTACAAATACCATGTTCTTCTCACTGCTAATCTGGGCACAGAATTCAGATGCCTGCAGAGGATGTTGAGTTGATCACCTGGATAGGTGACTGACACAGCTGATCAGGGCAAATGTCCCTCTCCCAGTTCAGCTTATCTGAAGACGCAGTGGATTTGCACGGGGTGGTTATTTTTATTTAAAACAAACAGGGAAAAAAAAGAAATTCAGGGGAGAAAAAAAAAATAATTATCCATTGAGACTCACTCTGAGGCCCTGCTGCCATCTGCCGGGGTCTGAGCACAGAGCCACCCGCACCAGCCCCGGGATGGGGGTGCGTCCTGCCCGGGGCAGAGGGGCCCCTTCAGGGTGCCGGGAAGGGGGGGAACTCCCCCCATCCTTGCTGGCCTGGATCTGGCCGCCTTCTCCTTTGGGAGCAAACCCACTGGAGAGCCCCAAGCATCTCAGCTGAGGAGTTTGGCTGTCCCCTGCTCCTCTGGGCTGGGACATGCAGAAGCATTTTGGCATCTATATTTGGGGAGGCAGAGCTCGGTTCCTGAGGGATGCAGGAACCTGTGGTTTCTACTCATTGATCTGATTTATACCTAATGCCTCACTTTGTCCATCATAAAATGTGCCTCCAAGGTGTACCTCTCCCTTTGGGCAATGGGGATGGCAGGGATGGGGGCATGGCTGGGTGGGTGCTGCCTCGAGGACCTCCTGGCTGCCCTGGGTGACAGGGCTGTGAGCCGGGGAAGAAGCAGAGACTGCAGATGCTCCGGGCTCACAGGATCCTTTGAATGTTGCCACCTCCACATTTGGATGAGTGAGCTGCCCTGGAGTAAGGCTGGATCCTCCCAGGCCTGGGGGTACCCCAGGACATTGCCGATGTGCAACCAGCTCCGGTGGTTTCCCAGAAGGTTTAGTTGACCCCATCGTGACATGGAGCAAGGCCGACTGGTTATGGCCGCGTCCTCAACCTGCGGTGCTTAGAGCAAGGTCCTGAATCCAGGCGTCGATTGCTGCTGAGGGGTTCACTGGGGGCTGCGATGCTCTGGGAAGTGGAAGGTGCTGGTGGTTCTGGAGGCTCAGGGGGGGCTGGGGGAGAGGG
>NW_009627686.1:8267-15048 GCF_000690535.1 Cariama cristata
TCAGGGGTGGCTGGGAGAGAGGGTGCTGGGCTGAGAGTCACCATGGTCACAGCTATGACGGTACCCACCCACGTTTAAGGGTCTCTCCTCCAGGCTGACCCCAGGAAGGCTGCCCAAGGCAGAGCCCACCCTAGGGAGGTGCTTTCCTGGGAGCAGCCAGGGGTGGCTGAGCTGCACCCATCAATGGGTGCTCAGCCCCCCACCCTTCACTGCAGTTCGAGCTGCACCCACCGAGGGGTGCTCAGCCCCAGTCCCCCATCACTGCAGTTCTCCGGCAGGGCACAGGGTGGAAACCTCAGCCCGTGCGAAAGCCGCTCCCAGCCCCTTCCCCATCCCGCTTGGCCTGGGCTCCTTCGGAGGGGGGGGGATCCAGCCCAGGACTGACCCTGCGGCAAAGCCCCGGGGAAAGTGGAGCAGGGGAGGGAGCTCTGAAACGTGAGGAACCGGGTGTGCCAGCTTCGGGAGGGAGGTTTTTGGTTCAGGCAAGGCTGGGACCAGGCCAGCTCTCTGCAGCTAAGGGGACTTTTTGCGGCAGCATCTTGCTTCAAGGAGTCATTGAGTAGAGCCTGGATGCAGCTCTTGCGGTGGGCAAAAAGGCAGCAGCTGAGCATCTTTGCCTGCTAAAGTGTGCTCTTGTGCATGATGACAAGTGCCCACCGAGCTGAAAGGAGAGGAATGATGAGAAGAGATTGTGCAAACCAACTCTCTGCTCAACCCTGTGCTGGGGAAGTTTCCCCACGGTGCTGCATCCCGTCCGGGGGCTGTGGTTCAAGCTGAGTTGGGTGAGCAAAGAGCTGGGAAA
The DNA here is from genome assembly GCF_000690535.1 of Cariama cristata. Lineage (NCBI taxonomy): Eukaryota > Metazoa > Chordata > Aves > Cariamiformes > Cariamidae > Cariama > Cariama cristata. The sequence goes on from NW_009627686.1 coordinate 9,070, forward strand.
CCCGGCAGCACCGGAGCTGTGTGCTCACGGGAGGACTGAGCCAAGGCAGATGTTTTGACACAAAGAAAAGGTCGTCACGGAGCACGATGAAGTGATCTCTTCCATAAGGCACCCACAATAAGAGAAGTCATGGGACTTATTAGCACCAGGGAGGTTAGGACTGGCACTGGGAAAGGCTTTCCGGCAGTAAGGACAGAGCTGTGCTGGCATTGCTGGGGATGCTGGGGATCCCCTGTCCTCACCGGGCTCTGGAGCAGGGCAGACAAACGGCCGGGATGGCTACGTAGCAGTTCTGCCTTGGTGCAGGGGATGGGCCCTGGCCGTCCAGCTGGCTCCCCTTGGTTTCCATCCCAGCCCTGATTTCTGCCCCCCTTTCTTGTCTTTCCCTGTTTCTCCTGTAGGAAAAGAGCACCCCGTCCTTTTCCACGGCTCTGCCTCACCCACTGCCCGCTATAAATCAGGTCCTGGAAAGAGCAGTGGCCACTTACATAGCAATGCACAGCTTGCTTGGAAACCCAAATCACAGCGTGATGTGGCCGTGGGGGCAGGAGGGGTGTGTGACGCCTTCCCTTACAAATACCACTATAATTGTTAGCATTACAGTAGGGAAAATGTTCGGTTTTACTCAGACTTGCTTCTCCTTGTGACAAGCATGGATAGCTTCCAGCAAGCATCCATGTGGCTTTAAGCACGTAAAAGTCAGAGACTAAAATAGAAATGGTCCTGAGGGCTGCAGGATGGATCAGCCAGAGCGAGACCTGCTGCATCACAGATGGGAAACTGAGGCACGGAGGGCTGAGTGACCTGCTCATGTCCCCCAGGGCATCGGTGGCAGTGTGGGGAGCTGAGTCATCACCTCCCAAGACCAGGATTAGAAATTCGCTATGGAAGAAAGTGCCTGAGAAAGGAGGTGGAAGGGAGCCAGGAGTTAACGCGGGTTTGCTCCAGGCACCCCAAGTCCTTGCACAGGGCAGGAGAATAGAAAAGTGCAAATCAGGCAAGTGTTCACCTGCCAAAAGTATGACAGCTCTGGAGCCCTTTCACCCCGGAGAGAGCCAGGAAACCTTTGGCACTTTGCCGGATCAGGTCGTTTAAGGTTATATTTTCATCTCCTACATGAGATATGGAAGGGGAACATCTGGGGTCAGATCTGCTGCCACCAAAGTCTATGGCCCATTTTCGTTTCTCAAGGGTCGGACTCAGGTGGTGTTGAGCAATCTTTCAGTATCCTTTGAGTCGCACCAGAGAAATGAAAAACACAAGTCGTGGGGGGAACCAGTGAGAAAAAGAAGGTTCCCTTTTCAGTGATTCCTGCTTCCCCTTCCCTCTGAAGCTGTGCAGGCAGCAGGGAGAAGCCACAGAGCTGCTTCGCCGGGGCTGTGAAGCTCCATCATTACACAGACATGGGGAGAAGGCAGTAACGAACACATCCAGAGCCTCTGCAGCCACAGGCACAGCAGCGCACGATGGCCTCGGTGTCTGTGTAAGGACAGAGTTACCCATCCTGAATCTGGTGGAAATCCGCAGTCTGCACGGTAGCGAAAGCATCCTAGGGAGATGTGCTGGCTGCGGTCTGCAGCCTTTGGCCCATGCCTAGAGCTGATGACTTTACAGCATTTTTGGGGAGCTGAATTATTAGATTTCCAATATGTGGCTTAGTCTGAGTCCAGCAAGGCCACCTCAGCATCTCTCTAGCTGAGAGGGCAGCTGTAGTTGGCCTGTACGTTCCTTCTTCCTGCCCGTTCCACGGATGATATTTGGCTGAGTCCTGCATCCCGCTGCCTCCTGCATCCCGGGAGATGCTGCCAGGCTCCCGCACAATTTATGTGCCTCCTGCCTAGGTCTCCAGACAGTAGCGTACCCATGGGAAGGGCAGCAGGCTGGGCTGGATTTGGGGTGGGGGAGAGGTTTCAGGGCAGGCATGGAACTGTATGGGGGAATTTAACCTGACCAAAGGAGATCACAGTCTGTGGAGGGAGAGTTTCTCGACATGGTTGCCTTTGCAGAGGTGCTGCCCAGAGAAGAGGGTACTTTCCGCCGGGGTTCCTGCGAAGGGTCAGCAGGGCCAGAGACACAGCGTTTGCCTGCAGAAACCCAGGGGAAAGCTGCTGCAGGGGAGGAGGATGAGGGGGAAGCCCGCATGGGATTTTTTTTGGCACTTCCCAGCTCCTAAGCCTGCTGCTCCCCCCTTGTTTAGACATAGGGACCCCTTAGCTGAGGGATAGATGAGTGTGGGGCATGGACTGGGGCAATGCGGCAGTGTGAGGGGGTAACCCCACGCCAGCTTTGCCCCCTCCTGGCACGTGAGGGCCCCAGTGAAGGGAAAGTTGGTGCTTCTGCAAATCCCTGGGGAGACGCGAGGTTGAGAAAGGAGTTTCCTCCCTGTGGGCTGCAGCCCTGGCTCAAACCGCTGGCAGAGAGAGAGGGTCATCACTGCACCTGCAGCGTTTCTTTGGGGCAGCATCCTCATCCCTGCTGCCCCCGAGCCTCCGTCCACCAGCTGGATGGGAACCGCTGCTGGAGGGGGAAGGAAGAAAAAAAACCAAAACAAAACAACCCCCTCATCTTTGAAAAGGTGCATTTGCAGAGTGGTAGTTGCTTGATTTGTAACTCCACAACGTTAAAGCCTTTCCTGGTTTTGCTGTGAAGGATGTGGAGATGGAGAGCAGGAGTTTGGGAGCCCACCAATGATGAGCTGGGCAATGAGTCTTTACCCAAAGACTTTTTTTCTGCCTGGATTCTGAGTATTTTTGTCAATAGGACATGCCTAAGCGAGCTAAATACTCTGACTGATGGCCATCACACCCTGAGCAATATTCTTACATTTGGCCTATAAATATCGTGTTCAAAGCAGAAATCTGTATTGTAAGATTTGAGACAGAACAGCTGTCTTCCAGGTATTTATCGCAGAAATCTGGAGGTACTCTGCTCTGCTAAGTCTGAATCAGCAACACATCCTTGATTCAGGGCAGTGTGTATATGTGTGGTACAAATACAGGTTTTGGAAATGTGTTGAGTAGAGAGGAACAGGAACACGATCCTGATGAATTTCTGAGCATCTCTCTGAGTTAGGGGTAAGTCCCATTTGCAGCAGCCATCTAAGAGATGTCTTTGCATTGATTTGGAGGTTGGGGCACCAAAATAGAAGCTGGGCAAAGGAGATTTGGGTTTGTGAGTTCACATTCCTGGAAACGAAAAAGGATTTGATTGAAGCAGAGTGACCGCTCTCGCGGGAAATGTTTACAGCTGCCAGCCCTCATGCACCCCAGTCCCTTTGCATACATTGGAAACTTGATTTGCTTAGAAATATTCTCTATGGAAATTACTTTCTGTCACCAAAGGAGCTTTGTGTGGCAATTACTTTGCTCTTCTCCCATCCAAACACTTCCACAAGTTGCTTTGGAGTCACTTGTGGAAAAATTAGATTTATATTTAAATACTTTCTCTCTAGCCCCGTATCGGCTGTTGAGCATCCTTTGGAGCAGAGGTAGTGTCCCCTGGGCATCTGGAAGCAGTGATGTGGCCAGATCTCTGCCCTCTGAATTTGCATTGCTGTGGGCTTTTCTGCCGAGTTAGCTGGAACTCACAGTTTGATTTTTGGATCTTTTTATCTTGCCACATCAGCCGTGGAAGGACAAAGAAAACTGGATAAGCACGAAGGCAGAGCAGTGCTGACAGCCTGCGCATCTCTGACATGAAGCTTGCCCGTCGGAGCCGGCTGGCCCCGCATTTTCCCTAGCAGAGGGAGTTTACCCCAGGTCAGTGTTTCACATCATGTGCCACTGGCATGTTTACTCCAGTACCGAGAACCCAAGGATCTAAATAAGTGTGTCAGAGCGCAGCCTCAGCTTCCTCCTCCCCGGTCGGGGTCGGTTGGGCGGCTCGAGGGGAAGGAGCCGAGCTCCGGAGCCATGCAGCTGAGATATGCCCGGCACCTTGCCGGCTGGGGCTCGCTTAGCTTTGGCATCGCTGTCGGTGTTACCGCATCTACCTTGAATGCAACCCGGCTGCATGGGTGGGAGTGACTTGGGCTGCCTCCCCTGCTCTCCGTGTGGCCCCTAGAAGCCACCTGGGATCCCTTCCTGCTGCCCTGCTGTCACCCCAGAATGCGGCACCAGTGTTCCCAGGATCTCCTGTACTCAAACAAGAAAAACTGAGTGATAAGGAGGAGCACGGCACCTTGCTCCCAGGAGCTCTCATGAACATGCTGGTGTTGGCAGCCCTCGGAGCTGCCTCTGCTCTGGAGCCCTTTCCTGGAGGTGGCTGCTCCAGCCCGGTGTCCGTCACGCTCTTGTTTGCCATTCTGGTCCCCGCAAGCTGCAGCAGCCTCCTTGGCGGTGGCTGGGGCGCAGCACGGCACCTCCCCGAGCTCCTCCGCTTCCTTCCGCCGGTACGAGCCCCCTGAACCACCGTTTTTGGTAACTTCCTCAGGCTGCAGCATGCCTCCAGGAGCAAAACAAACAGCTCGCAGTACGTCAGGTGGGGAGGGCACGGGATGGGAGGGGACACGCTGCAGCTCCGACACCCGGAGAAGTTTGGCCTCTGCAGATTTAGCCCCTCTGACATGTCCTGATCCGTTCGGTTCAGGGATATGCCTGAAAAGCTGGGTCTGAAACCAGGAGGTGGGAACGGGGCAGAAGGGATGGGAAAGATCAGGTTGGCATCCCAAAAACTGAACCCAGCCTTTAAAGCTTGCATGAAAAGCCCAAGCCGAGAGGAGCCTGTGGCACAAATCCTGCTCCTCTTCAATATTTGGCTCTTTTGCAGGGTAGGGCCTCGGGGCAGGTGGCACCATGACATAGACGTGAGACTTTCCCCTTCCTGTTATTTTTGCTGCTGAAGGATTTCTTCTGAATTGCCGACTGCCACTCAGCTGGTGAAGGCTGAGCCCACGTCCCCGCTCCGTGGCGATTTCATCTGGCGCAGGGCGATGTCTCAGCCCTGCAGCCGGAGCAGGAGGCAGCCGGGGCTCTGAGCACCGGCGTCGCGTGCGGTTTGGACGGTGGGTGGTTGTCTCGATGGGTCATCAATTGAAGGGGATTTTGGCTTTAACTGGGTTTGTTTTTTTCAAAATTCACTGGAATCTCACTGCGAAACCCACAGCTATTTCGGTCCCCAAATAGCTTTCGAGTCTCGGAGCATCAGTAGCAGTGGTCACTCTCTTCTGAAAAACTGAAACCCGCAAAGAAACCCAAAGCCGGGTTCTCGTCCCTGCTCACAATATCTGCTGGGCTGGATCTGGCCGCAAGCCGTCTGTGGCAAATGGGCCAGCAGGAAGGCGTGGGGGGCAAGTATTGCCAGCAATCAAGGTGGCACAGGCCCTTTCTCAGAAGCAACCTTGAAGGCAGCAGGAAAAGGCCAGGTGCCAGCTGAGCAGAAATCAGCAGTGTGTCTCCGGCCTGGTGTCACCCAGCCCGGGCCGTGGGTGGCTTTGTGCAGCCGGGGAGGTGCCGAGGGCTCTTCCAGCAGAGATGGGGTAAAGGGCTGCGTAGGGAGGGGAGGAAACAAGCTCACATAATGCATAGGATGGAGGTATGGAGGGAGGGAGAGAGGGATGGGGGAATGGAGAGGTGGATGGCTGGAGGGATGGACAGATGGATGAATGGAGGGAAGGATGGAGAGGTGGATGGAGGGTTGGAAAGGTGCATGGTCGGAGGGAAAGAAGGAGAGATCAGTGAAGGGAAGGGTAGATGGATGAAGAGCAGGATGGTGGGACGGATGTGTGGATGGATAGAAGAATGGAAGGGTGGATAGGCGGATGAATGGCAGGAGGAAGGGATGGATGGAGGGATGGATGAATGGAAGAGTGAAGGTTGGAAAGGAAAGTGGTGGGTGGACAGATGAGTGGATGGATGGATGGAGGGGTGGGTGGCTGAGGGGATGGCTAGCTGGATGAACGGCAGGGTGGTGGGAGGGAGGGAGGGAAGGATGGATGGACAGACGGATGGACGGATGGACGGATGGACAGATGGATGGATG
>NW_009627687.1:0-3282 GCF_000690535.1 Cariama cristata
CCTGTTTTAGCCAAACCAGGACATTCCCCTGTGTCTCTTATTTCTTCCCAGGACCGTGGTGAGGATTAATAAGCAAGCATTTTGCAAAGCGCTTTGTGATCCTCTGAGTAAAGGGTTTATACAAGGGTGAGATGTTGCCCTTAATAGACCTTCTGCTGGCAACTAGGTCAGACTGCAGCTGTGTGCGCCTCCTGGGCTGTAAGCGGGTACGATGTGTCCTGAGCACAGAAGGGGGAAGCTGTCTTCATTCCCCAACCATGACCTGAACCAGAATTATCTCACATATCCTTGGCATCGAAATTTGGCTTGGCGTGCCGACGGGGATGAATGTCAGGGTGAGTGACAGACGTCTAGGGTCCATGGCACGTTCAGGTCATACGAAATCGGTCTCGCTGGGGTTTGCAAGGTGGAAGGAAATCTGCCCGCCCTTGGAGCTGTGAGTTTGACAGCAGAGCGGAGCGGCCTTTGGGGAATGGGGAGCGGGGAAGAAGAACTCTAAAGAAACTGATTTCTACCCCAGGTATCAATTCCAGCAGAAATGGAAAACAAGCCTAGTCAGAAAGATCCCTCAAACTGAAAAACCTATTGTGCTGCAGGCATGACCAGCTCCGGCTTACCTTTTATTGGGTTTAGTTCATCAGGCTTGTACTGAGTCGGCAACATCGACTTGGAAAGCAGCGTAGACCCCTGGGCAGGACTAAGGTGAGGGGACTGCTGGCTCCCAGCACCCAGCGCTGCCCTGAGCGGAGAGTTGCTCCTTGGGCTTGTGCATCTGCTCCCGGACCGCTCTGGGGTTGCTGTCAGGAGGGCAGCCCAGAAGGGGATCCATCCCCATGTCTGTGTGACTCGGGTAACTCTTGGCAGACCCATAGGAAGCTCTGACTTCTGCCCTGAGCAGCTTAGGGTTGGAATAAGAATAATGATATGCCATGCCTAATCCGCACCTACTAATTTGGTGAAGTTTTGAAATGCGGCCTCCTTTTTGCGCTGAAGCAGAGCGATAAAAGTAAGTGGGTCTTTGAAATCGATGAAGCCAACTTTCTTACATCTACCTGCTGGTGTCTAATAAAAGCGAGGTTATTCATCTTCCCTTCACTTGGGCCTCCAGTTTGGATCTCTCTCCCCCATAAGGGTATTTTATTGTCATTAATTTACTGCTTCTGAGATGTCTGCCCCTTTGACCAAATGGGTTTCAAAGGTTACCAACCTGTTCCAAACTGATTAGGAAACCCAGGTAGAGGGTTAGCGCATCAGTGGTATTTCCTTAAGAAACTGCTCTGAAAACCCATCCAGCTCCCTTCCACCTGCCCCGTTTCAGCTTTGTTTCGACCCAACATTGAAGGCCCTTGGTAAGCAGCAGCTCCCAAGAGCGGCAGAGACCAACTCCACCATGTACGGCCATCATGAGCTGCCCAGCAGCCCAGCGTGGGTCTGCTACCTCCAGCCAGCTCAGTGTTTGCTCCGACTGTCTAGCGTTTGCAAGGCTGTTTTGGGCAGCCTTTCCCACCAGATGTAGCCATCCTGCATCCCCTTCTCATCCCCGAGCTGATGATGAACTCGGGGTAAGGAGGTGATGTTTGGATGGCTGAAGTTTTATGGATGGGTCCTGCTTTTATCAGTTTGTATGAGTGGTGCTCCAGGGGCAGCACCAGGAGTCACTTGTCTAATTCTGACCTTTGAGATTTAGAGGATTTAGGATTTCAAAGTGGTCTGATGAATCAGAGCAGACTGTAACTTCAGGCCACCTCTCCTCCCGGTGCCAGCTTGGCACAAAAGCACATGAAAACACACACACACAAACACAGAGATGTGAGGCTGGGACTGTCTTGATCAACCCTCTTGATGACAGCAAAGTGCCATCCTCCCTGGGTGACGGAGGCAGTCACCTCGGTAAAGAAGAGCCATGGCAAGAGAGATGCAGGATGAGCTAGACGCTTTCCTGGGGGCTGGGAAATCAGGGCGGAAGGCAGGGATTTCCAGGACTTGAATTAATTGCAGGGAGAGGGGCTCTCATGGAAGGAGGAGAGGTCTGTTACACTGGATAATGCCTTGGCTTCAACTTTTCTAGGAAGCTGCGGCCCAGAAGATGTCTTTTCCCTGCCAAGCCAGGGCCAGTACAATGACAGCCTTCCCCCAGGCCTCCACCCTCTGTAATGCAATAATTGAAAAGGAAGATTCTTTCTTTCTGTGCCACACATTAACGCTGCAGCTGCCGGAGCGGCATTCCCATGCTGGATCCACACTGCCATGGCAGACCGGCAGCACCACGGGGGAATGTGCCTGCAGCCCCGGCTCTGCTCCCGGCTCCGCCGATGCAGGGACGAGTGAACGGGGCAGCGCCGTGTTGGCCTGCGAAAACCACTGCGGTGCTGGAGGCAGCAGCAAAGGGTGGGAGCTGCTTCTCTGCAGCTCACATCCCTGTCCCCTTAGCTCATAGCTGTTGAGCTCCGAGCTTGCACAGAAAGGCCTCTGCCTTTTCCACTGCGCTCTTTTCTCCCATGTTGCCTTCCATGTCCTTTTTATCACTGCAGTGGGTCGAGGCTGAGTGGATCAGATTGGGAATCTGCTCAGAATTAAAACCACCCCATGGAAGCTGCAGTTCAGCCCCCAGCAGAGACAGGCTTGCGGGGCGGTGAAGTTTGACTTTCTGTGGGAGTTCCAAAGGTGTGAGCCAAGCCCAGCTCCCAAAAACCAGCCAGGGGTCCTGACAGAAGATGGAAGATCCACCCGCAAGGACTGAAGCCTGGCAGGGGGCTCTCTGGAGAAGCCCACTCTCCTCCTGCCTGGGGGGGCTGCGGAGAGCCAGGGGAGAAGGTGCCTCTGGTGTCACCACGCATCTTGAATTTCTCCACTCTGTCCTGGCACACTTTTTAGGGAGCCAAGGAGAGGCGTGTGGCTGGGAGGCTGCTACTCTCCTTCCCTCAAAGAGCAGCTGTGCTTGCTGATCCCCATGTTTCATTTCAAAGCAAGTTCCTCTCCATGGCACTCTCCGGGCACGTGAAAATAACCTAAAGCCTGTAGCTATGGCAAAGCGCTACACGACTACTGTGTGAGCCGTACACAAAGAAATTGGATTCATCTCTGACCGCTGCCCCTGCAAAGAGCTCCTCGAAGCATTGCTGCGCTTGCACCAGTGCCCCCGAGGTGAAGCGGCTGCAACCACGCAGCCCAAGTGCTGCCCATTTCATCGCGTGCCATCCCTCACGCCGGGGACAGGCAGCAATGTCATCGTGGACATCCTTGGTGTGCCATAGCCACTGGGACTCCTTCCGTATGGCTTTT
>NW_009627687.1:3313-4091 GCF_000690535.1 Cariama cristata
TGTCTTCTCGGGTCCCACTGCAGGACAGGCGAGGGTGGGAGCCGGCTCCACAGCTGCTCGTGGCAAGCGATGCTACTTTCATCATCAAAGCGGGACTTCTGGCAGCATGTGTGGGGATTAGCGTCAGATCCTCCGCTTGGACCAGAAGCTTTGAGGTCTCCCAGCTCCGTCCCATCACCTTCACCGGCCGTGTTTGCCTGAGCTGTGCTGCCGCTTCTCCAAAACGAAGCAGGGTGGTCGCAGGCTTCCTGGGCATGGCCACCAAGACACACAAGGGGACGAGGACCCCATCCCCTGCCTCCGAGCGGGACAAGCCAGCGGTGCGAAAGGGTTAAGCCGTGTTGTTGATTGTCACATGGTGCTGGGAATGCAAAGGGAGCTGAGAGGCTGGGGAGCCCAGCGCAGCGGCACATCTTGACTGCACATGTGGCCTCTACCACAAACACTTCAAAGTGCTTCCCTCAGACTGACGGAACAGCCTGACGCCGACTGTAAATGCCCTTGACACGCAGAGTGGAAAATATCAAACGGTTCGGCGTTCCCCCCGAAACGCAGCCTGTTTTCGCTGGGGAAGGCCTTAATGAACCTGCGCGGGAGAGGAGGAGGGAGGACAGGAGGTGTTACGGGTGGTTCTCATTTAGGCCGTGTACGGGTACGCGCCAACCCGGGCAACTGGACTTAATCTGAGGCAAATCCAAGTGCTCGAGGACATTTTAAGAGAGGCTGGGACATCAGCTCCAGGCGGCTCCGTGTCAAGACCCCACCCCACCTTCCCCCC
>NW_009627688.1:0-13650 GCF_000690535.1 Cariama cristata
CTTTATGCAAATCTCTCATTGTTTTATTAAAATGTTAGACAAACTGAGAAAGCTTGTTGTGGGGATTCTTTTCCTGGATATGATGCACGCTTTTCTTTTTTAGCTTGCTGCAAGCATAAAAGGAATGCTTTTGTGGCAGTAATGAGTGGGAAGATGAAGTTTGGACTGGAATGGCTGGAATATTTGTAGATGAAGTTTGGCCTGGAATGGCTGCATTATTGTTCAGCTATGGCATTCACATCTGTGAACACTAGTATCTAAATGTTATTTCTTTGATCACAAAGGAGGCAGTTGCATCAAACTTTCTTCATTTTATACTGTAGTATCCTCTTTGATATGGGTAAATACTTTGAGGTTGGAAATGCTTTATTAGTGCACTTTGCTTTCAAAATAATTTCTCATGAACCTGTTTTGAATTGAAAAAATATAGTTCTGAGAAGTATTGCCAAATGACGTTGCTAATTAGAACGTATTGGAATGGTGAAGTAATACATTCAGCTAAGTTCAAATACAAATTTAAAACACTCTTGATGTTCTGGGTTTATGGCAGTGAACTTGTCTGTAAAGCAGGCTTGACGCAGCTGGAAAAGCAGCTTCTTTTGTGTGCCTCATCGTTGCACTTCCTAGGATTGGGGCTGTAGGTTGTATCTTTGAGACTACTGAATCCTCAGGAAAAGAAGGGCTGTGGAACAGAGAGCTGAGGCTTTTCCCTTTGTGTGTGTGTTTTCCAATTTGCAAAGACTCCCAGGGTACTAACTTGAATGTAAATAGGTCCCCGGGTGCTTTTCTTTATCTTAATGGGTTAAGAAGGGGAAGAAGAACGTAAAAAGGCTTTTGCTCATAATGCTGTCAATAAGACATTCTGCTGAAAAAAACAGCTCAGGTGGGGGACATCCTAATTTTGCGAAATAAAAGACTTTAGATCCAAATTTTAGAGGTGCATTAACTTCCCAAAAGAGTGAAATTACTACACTTCTCAGTGCTCTGAGACGTTTACAGATCCTTAAGTTGTGGGAAAGTTTTTTTTTTGTTGGTATGAAACAAAGCTAGTTACCTATTATGTATGATTATGCTGGGGAATAAACCATGGCTATTTTAGAAACAGTCTTGACAGAAGCCACAGTGAGGGGCAATCCATAGAGAAGAAGAGAGATCACTGTTTCAAAAGACTTTATCTATTCTGTGAATATTTGTTACCAAACTCCCCTGGGGCTTCGTATTAAATGGCATGTTTTTTCCATAACTTTAAACAAAAAATAAAAGTAGTGATGTTTTTGTATTCTTGTAAGTTTAAATCATTGCTTTTCCAGCTGGTGAGCTGTGTTTGAAATTCCTTGAATGAGAGGAATGTTGGTTGATGATTTAGGAAATTAATTTCACTTTGGTGACTAGTCTGTTAATATTAGTGAGTTCTTACAAAATTTACTGTATTGGCAGTTTTGTTTGTTTTTAAATCAAGAGATGAGTGGGTGGAGTGAGAACCAGGCACTAAGATCTTACGCACTGAGGAGTTCAGATAGTTTGTGTTTAACAAGGGTGGGGTTTTTCTGTGGTTTACCTGTTTATAAATGGTTTATTCATTTGCTTTCCAACTCTTGACATATGCTCTATTTAGATTGTGGATAGTTTGTGCTGGGGAATAAGGAACTCCTTATTACTGTGATGTGGAGACGTATTTGAAAAACAACATCTTTTGCCTTAACACTGTTGGAAATGAGAGTTCTATTTAATGTTGTAATCCTTTTTAAATGCAACATGTTTTGGTGTTCTAACATAAAACTGTTTAAAACTATAACAGATTTTTTTTGCTCTGTGTCGTTTCTAAGAACTTGAGAATCTAAGTGATGCTCCATTTTCCGGTGATGAAGAAAATGGTGGGTCTGAGGAACAAAAGACGGAAATCAATGGAAATTGGATTCCTGCAACTTCAATTACTGAAGCCAAAATAAATGCTAAAGCAAAGAGACGGTTGAGGAAAAATTCTTCTAGAGATTCTGGGAGAGGAGACTCTGTTAGTGACAATGGAGAGACACTGAAGGTTGGAGTTGTACCAACAAGCCCAAAGGGCAAACTCCTGGATAGGCGATCCCGGTCTGGAAAGGGAAGAGGTCTACCAAAGAAAGGTTGGTGTAGCTCAGTGAAGAGAGCAGCATGATAAAGACAAAGATTCTGTCCAAAACACAGTTGTGTTTGTTTTTTTTTTTAATCCCACTGGGAATCACTTTCATAAACCACAGTCTCTGTGCAGGCATTTGGTTTTATGTTAGATAGTAGGTGGCAATAGGAGCTAATAGTGGGGGGTGGTCTTGGAAAATTTTATGTGTGTATCATGAGTTAACTTCTGCTTTAAGGTAAGTACCTTTTCTTAGCAAATTTAATACAGAAATTTGAGCTGTTGGTGGATCACAGGACTGTTATAAATGCAAACTTAACAGAATGGATATATTTGAAAGTACAGTTTCAACCTTCATTAATTTTTGTGCAGTTTCATACTGCTTCTAGTATCTTACTGGAAAGCAACGAAAACACTGGTTGCTGAAGTGGGGACACATCACACAAACACACCCTTTTCAGCATACGTTGTTAGAGGCAGGAGGTGGGCACAAGCAGTGATACATCACTCTTAAGTGAAAGAATGTTGAGTTGAACTCGGAAGTATTCTTTGTAAACTGGCGATCCTTGCTTACTGTCCCATATTTTGCCAGGTGGAGCAGGTGGTAAAGGAGTTTGGGGAACACCAGGTCAAGTGTATGATGTGGAAGAAGTAGATATTAAGGATCCTAATTATGATGATGACCAGGTAGGCAAATGATTTCTTTGCAGTGTTGATTTTTATTTCCTTTATTGATTTCAATTGCTGTGATGCTTGTATTAATGGAAGTTTGACTTTGTGAGTTATGTGAATGCCAGCCTGGCTGTAATGAATGCTCATTTTTATGTTCATTGGCTGGTGAAAGACAGCTGGTGTAGAAGTGTCACAGTGTAATACTTGCAAAGCTTAACCCACAAGCCCTTGTTCTGTGCCTGACTAGGCAGCACCCTTTTCCCAGGTGTGTGCTTCGCTGCTGGTTCCCATGGAGGTGAATGTTGCAGTGCTGCTCTATATTGCAAACAGGCACCGTGTTAAAAATGTAACACAGACTTTCTCAAGTCGGGAATTTAGTAGGGGACAGTATCCCTTACGGATTTTTTTTTTCTTCCTTGTATTCCCAACCCTGCTAAACACTTCCAACTAGTGCAAAGTAGATAGCCTGTACATTTTGCTTACATGTATTTATTTAGAATATGTTGTGGAAGATTGTACCTTGCAGCCATATTATTGGGGCGGGGGGGAAGTAAAGCTCATTGGGCAAACATTAAATCCCTGAGGAAAGGAAACAGTGATTACAAACACAGATTACTAAAGTCTCTGAGATCAATACAATTGTGAGACCATAAGTAAATTCTGTATAACATAAGCAGAGCAATGGTGCTGTCCTTTGAGCAGAGGCTGTTTGCTGTCGCCATAGCTGCTGAGAGGATGGTATGTGGGAATATCAAAACCTTCTTCCAGTATCAGTTTTTTTCCCTGCAATTCAACGCTTTACATTAACAGAGAGCGCTATTAAAAATGAAGCTGATGAGCGCATAAAATAAAGTTTAATGAAGAATGAATACTCCCTGGAACTTGTTTATGTTTAACTTTTCTAAGGTTGTAAACGGAGACTGATGTGATGGAAGGACAGGCTTTTGAACTTCTGCTATACTTCTTGATCATGGAAGGCTTCTTTCCAATAAGTATTAGTTGGAACACTTTGTTCAGATTTCTGTGATCTGTAGTATTGCTCTGAATGTTACTCCTGTCACCTGTGAGGAGCAGGGAACTGAATTACGGTGGGGAGATCTGGTCATACTGGAACTCTGCAGGACCAGGTTATACAGGAGGCAGTTGCTGTGTGATGCTTTGTTCCCCTTAGGGAATGTCTTCACTCAGAAGTATTCTGAAAATGCTTTTTCTCTGACTTGTACATGCCATTCATTACTTGTCTGGTCCTGCAGTCACTAAGGAAGAGGGAAAGCAGGCAGGCTTGCTGTCAGGGGCTGGAGTGCCACTTGCAGGGAAAGGTGCTGAAAGTTAAATCTTGTGCTGTGGCATAGCTAACGCTGCTGGGCTGGGCTGGGAGTTTCTGTCACGCTCCCTTCAGTACATAGGCGCTTGATCTCTGTGTGCATGTGGTGTCAGCAGAATCCTAGGAACAGAGTTTGGAGTTTTTACCATCGTTTAACGGTAAATTCAGCCTTTCAGTTGAATTCAGCTAACAGTAAATTCAATTTACAGCTAACAGTAAATTCAAAATTCAAGAAGCATGACATTTAGACAGCATTGTCCACACTAATAGTAGAGACATAATCTGATGTTTTCTGATAGAATACTGGCTACCAAGACTAAAGCATTAACGATTTAGAAGATATATTTTGATGCTATTAGCACTGCTTAAGATATAAGAAGAGACAGCACTGTTTACAAAAGGGTATATGCTTTTGTTGTATTTTGAAATAGGAGAACTGTGTCTATGAGACAGTAGTTTTACCTCTGGATGAAAGAGCATTTGAAAAAACTTTAACACCAATCATACAGGAATATTTTGAACATGGAGATACTAATGAAGTTTCGGTATGTCGCATACCTTTTTACTTATTTATTTTAGGGGGCAAACCTGTAGCATACAAGGGAATTCAACTGCTAGCTGTAAATGAGTGTATAGAGATGTTGGCAAGAAATGTGCAATGCGAATACCTAAGCAGTTATATTCATTATATGAGCGGAAGCGTGTATGTAAATACATAAATATATAAATGCTTATATGCTTATATTTGTGCTATATTTATATAATATATATTTATATAATAAGAATTATGAAATCTTAATCTGCTTTGTTTTTCAAATCTTATTTAGGAGATGCTGAAGGATTTAAACCTTGGTGAAATGAAATACAGTGTGCCAGTGCTGGCTGTTTCCTTGGCATTAGAGGGGAAGGCTAGTCACAGGGAAATGACATCTAAGCTTATCTCTGACCTTTGTGGGACAGTAGTAAGCAAAATCGATGTGGAAAAATCATTTGATAGACTGCTTAAAGAACTACCTGAATTGGTGTTGGATTCTCCCAGGGCACCACAGGTATATTTGTAAAGTTTTATGTTAGTAGTCAAAAGCTTTTTCTTTTAAATTGTGGCTAAAATTGATCGAGTAAACTGAAATAGACTCTGTATTTTGAAAAAGAACTATGGATTGTCTTACTGTCTGTAATACCATACCAATTTCCCAGGCTGTGTTTTTACTTTGAGATGGCTCATTTAGATAAAATCTGAAAACCAGGCACATTATAATTGTCTACTTAGAACTACTTTGAAATTCAACATTTAATTAAAAATGCTTGTTTTGTTGCAGTTGGTGGGCCAGTTTATTGCTAGAGCTGTTGGAGATGGAATTCTAAGCAATACCTACATAGATGGCTACAAAGGCACTGTGGATTGCGTCCAAGCTCGGTAACTTTCTTGCTCTCTGTATAGCTACTGTTTTCTATTCCAAATGCCAAAGATGATCCTCAGGACTTTAAGACTTCAGGATAAATCATGTGGTTCTCTACAGCTTCTTAATTTTTGATTTTAAAATGATAAAAAGGAAACCCACAAAGTCTGCAATTACAACAACAAAATCCAGAATGACTCAGATCACATGAGAAATACTGAAAGTGCCTGAAAAATGTATTAATATACATTTGAGTTCAGTTTATCGGGTTTGTTGTCCAGCTTATATTTGAGGGTGAAAAAAAAATGAGCTAAAACTAGGAAGTGATTATAGAAGGTTTTGTCTTTAGAAAAAGCTTTAATGTGATTAATGAGTAAATATAGTATCAGGGCAGCTGCTGTAAATATGTTGTGAAATACACAGGGGATTAACTGTTTTGCCTTATAAGGGTTTGAAGCTTGTGCAGTACTTTCCCAGACTTTCTCTGTAGTGCATTATTCATCAAGAAGTGTAATTGTTTTCCCTGTCAGGGTGAGAAGTTTGAAGGAGCAATCTCTGACAGAGGGACATTTTAATAACTGGTCATGTTTTGTTATTTTTCCCCCGTAAGTGTATTTTTCGGGCTTGATATGGAGGTGCTGAACTCTTGTAGCTTCTAAAAGTTCCATTTGTAATGACTATAATTGAGTACTTTCTAGAAGGAAGGCAAGTGCTTAGCTGCCTAATGTGAGGTTTCAAATTGTGAAAATTGTCTGTCAGTTATACAGATATCTCAGGTGATTTTGAAGGATTGTAGGCTGCATACTGCACATCTGGGATGCTTTGCTACCTTTGCTTTTTCTTGGCCAGTCTTTTCTGCTTGTTAAGTCTTGGTGAATAGAGTTATTGTTATTGGCTAGCCCCCAGTATGAGGACTGAGATAACTGTTCCTTCTTCAGCTGGAGGGTGCTTAACTGGATTTGAGATGTCTTTTTTTCACCTTACTTCCTTTTTCATTCTTTTCTCAACGAACTGGCAAGCTTCCCTAGTTCACACCATCTTTTTGCAACTACGTATTTTCCTTCTGAAGTGCTGTTTTGGCTTAAATTCTCAAAGTTTCATAATTTTTTAGACCCAAACAGAAAATATTTCAGTAGAAAAGCTGTTCTTCAGTGTGGAAGCAACTCAAGCCTCTTTTGAGATACACATACCAAGCTGCATTCTTGGAGGAGCCTGGATACAATCCGTCTTTGCATAAGAAAATACTAAGTTCGTTCTTGTGAGGATGTTTCAGGTTCTGCATTGATGATTCAGATCTGCTGCCATCACAGATTTGTTACCTGTCCTAAGCATGGTATATCCAAAAGTGTAAAGGTGGCAGAGAGAACATGGGGAACTAGCTCGCTGCCTTCTTGATCCAGATGTCCCCATGGAGTTGCTAACCCTGACCTCTTCCCAGGGATCTGGTTACTTTGCCAAAAAAGGAATGGCAGTGGGGGAAGTTACAGATGCCTTTTAATGAAGTTCTGTAATAACTTTTTAAAACAGTAACTTTGCTTTCTAGAGCTGCTCTGGACCGAGCTACTGTGTTGCTGAGTATGACAAAGGGTGGAAAGCGTATAGACAACGTGTGGGGGTCAGGAGGCGGCCAGCAGACTGTGAAACACCTTGTTAAAGAGGTAACTGACTTCTGCAAAACACTTCTCTAGAGTTTGCTGTTTGTCTAAGCTTATCTTGTTTGGGATGGAGTGAAGAGATCCATATGTCCTTTAGCAAAATGATGTCTTGAGTATTGGGTTTGTGTTTTTAATAATTCATTTATACAAAGTAGTTTTTAAAAACTGATGTAGATCATGTATGTATTTTTGCTTTAACCAAAACTTTCAAGCACGTAGCTTTTTAAGAGCTTACAATATAAAATGGTGAAGTAACTAGAAGAGCCAAGATGAAAGTGGCTAAACTAGATAAACTATTATTTTTTGGCATCAATGATTAAATGCACAGTAATAACTGAAAAAAAGAGAGAGGAAGAACTAGAAATGTTTAGAGATTCATGCTGTGAAGTACACAGGTTCAAAGGACAAATTCAGTTTATAAAAGTTATAGGTTGTGAGCGTAACATGATAGGAGGAGGAGGAGGAGTTTGGGGGCAAAGATAAACTTAATTGTACCCTTATTAACCTTTTATGGTGATACACATCTTAGAAAGCAATGTTTTTGGTGCTTGTGTGTCTGTGTTAACACTACGGATAGGTATTTGGCTTACACTGTGTTTCAGGTCGCTGATAATGTCTCAATTTAATTACATTTATAAAAACACCATCAGCAAGTTTCAGGAACTAACTTGCTGCTGGCTTGATCGCAGATTATCAAAACAGTTGACAGCTTTTAAATTTTATACCTAATCAGTGTTGGGCTTTTTGTTTGTTTTAAAATTCAATAGATTGATATGTTGCTGAAAGAGTATTTGCTTTCCGGAGATGTACTGGAAGCTGAACGTTGCCTTCAGGAACTGGAAGTACCCCATTTTCACCATGAACTTGTGTATGAAGTAAGGAGAAATCAGAGTCCCTTTAATAATTGTTGGTATTACTAACAGGTTTGGTTTGGTTTTGATGTGGGCATGCAAATAATGTAACTGGAATCTGAAGCTCAGGTTGCAAGTTCTGATGTTATTTGAATAACTAAATTGTTTCATGTAAAGTTAATGGTCTATGTGTACAATGTGCCAACAAGTAAGCTGCTGCTAACTCTGGGAAGATCCAGAATTAATTTTTGTTCATTGGGTAAATAGCTGAATTCAGATTATTATAGATTCCTGAAAAATAGCAGCTCGGTTTATTTTATGCTGAGGAATAGCAGCAAAAAAACATGCTTTGTTTTGGTGGTTTTAGTTTCAGCTGTCTGGGTATTCTGATGGGTGTTACCCATTTTGTTAAGTTATAGAGCTTCCTTTTCAGAATGGCATTGTTCTGTCTAGCATACTTGGAAAAGCTCTTGAGATATTTCAGAGCCAGACTATCTGAGAGAAGGATCTTCTTTGCTGTATCTGGGAGACTCTTCTCATTTGTACTCCTATCTGCCAAACTGGGGAATGGTTGTTTACCAATAAAGGTGAACACCCACAATCTCCAAAATTTGCTCTTCAGTAAATTGAATCCTTCACAGTAGAAAAACAGAATCCTTTTAGTTGATGGGGGTTGTGGAGATTTGTAGATTTTTAAACGTCTAAGATCTTCTAAAATCAGAGATACAAAAAAATCATAGATACAAAATGAATTTCACAAAATTAATTGCCATCTGTACTGCAGCAACCATATGGATATAGTTGTGTATCTCTCAAACTAGAGTCAGAAAGGTAATGCTTTCCACTCTTGTCTAGTCCTTTCTGGTTTTTCATACCTCTTTATCCAAATAACTTTTCATCAGTTTTTCTTTTCAAATAATAATAAACTGAGATTGCATGTAACAAATGGACTTGTCTCCCCAGAAAATGCATAATAATGCATTCACTCCTTTTCGCACCTCATGTGCTTACACAACATGTACTTGAACCACTTGCACAATTTGTTTTAGGCTGTTGTGATGGTTTTGGAGTCAACTGGAGAAAAGACCTTTAAAATGATACTGGATTTGTTGAAATCTCTCTGGAGGTCTTCTGTCATTACTGTGGACCAAATGAAAAGAGTAAGTGGGGCATTTAGAGTATTTTGGGTAAGGTCTTCCAAAATTTGTATAGTTTTTACCTTCTTTTAAGTACTATTTGTAGTCTATTGTTGACTGCTGCTTTTTTATAAAATTCTCCACAGTTGTTCTGTATCCCATACAAATAGTCTTGTCACTGATGTATGTACAGTACTTGTCATGAACTGGAAGGAAGTACAAGTGAATTCTGAGCAGCAGTTCTCTGTAGAACTGTGAGGTACAGGTTATCTGAATCTTCAGTCAAAGATTTCCAATTGCTTTTATGCAATTAAATGGTTAAAAGTCATCATTTAAAATGCTGCAATATAGCTTCATTTTTCGTAAATGTAATTTTTCTTTTTATCCAGTAATTCTTCATAATTGAAGAACAGTAAGAACCCACTTAATTACAAATGTCAATTAGAACAGTATATAGAAGCTAGTATTTTACACAGTTGAAAATTGCTGGTGGGAAGTGAAGTCATCTCTGGTTGTCACCAGTGTTTCCCTTACTGCATAAAACTGTTGTGGTGGAGATTTGTAGCAAAGTTTTCCTCATTTACATGGAAGACCCAATTAACTTTTCTCCCTTGCGTTACTACCCATGTGATAGCAGCCAGGCTAATATACACATTCTGTACTGTCTGGATTTCTGGCTTCTAAAGAAGTTAAAAATTCAGCTGGTGTTTTTATGTAGATAGGTAGTTGTGTAATACCATGCCATTGGCTGGTATTATACCTTGCTTTTCCACTGACTTGCAGCTGCTCTGCTTTAGGTTTGTTGAAACTGTCCATAGTATACCTGAAACTATACTGAAAAATAAATCCACAAGAGTGCAAAAAGGGTATTTAAAAAATTTGTAGTAAAATCATAGAATAACCACATCATTATTTGAATTCTTACCTTGCAGGGCTATGAACGAGTTTATCGTGAAATTCCAGATATTAACCTGGATGTGCCACACTCCTATTCTGTGCTTGAGCGGTTTGTAGAGGAATGCTTTCAGGCTGGAATGATCTCCAAACCACTGAGAGACCTCTGTCCTTCAAGGTACTCGTTTTATTGTAGATAGGTGAACGCACTGCTTTTTGTCTCCATTGTAGGTAACGGAAAGGGGGATCTTATGTCCAAAGTATTACAGATTGCAACTGGAAACTATAGAGGGTGGAGAAACGGAGGGCTGGACTGGTAAAAAGTTTAACAGGTTTCACATCAGTGCAGCTTCTTGATATGTGGAGGCTGGGATAAATACTTGAGGAAAGTAAGCCTGTGGTGAGTCCCAGGCAGCAGCGCTCCTGTGTGCTCTCCAGAGGATGAAGGCCCCGCCTCTCCTCTTTTTTGCCAATTTGCTTGGTAGAGATCAGTGCAGTATTGAGATGGAAGATTCAGGCATCACAATGATCCATGTAGGTGACAGTAGAAAACTGTCAGCTGCAGTGGAAAAAGAAAAAAAAAAACGTGAAAAAACCTGCTTAAAAATGGTTTAAACATACAAAAACATGAATAGAGCTCTAAGATGAGACAACCAGTTCTACTGTTTATGCCAAAAGGAATAGGAGACTTATGTAGAATAAGCTCTACACGCCTGATCCCTTCCTATCTGTCTGTCATGTGGTTTGTATAGTGCTTTTGGTTTGTTATTGCTGACTTATAGCATAAATAATGCTGTTTGAACTGCAGCTAATCAGTATTCTGTTCTTTCCTTACTGGTCACAATACAATTAAGAAGTTTCATTTCCTCTGGGGAATACATGTAAATTTAAAAATATGATGTTAAAACTATTATTAGTTTTATGCATCGGGAATACTGTTTATTAGACAGATCTTTTCCAGTTTGGGTGTTTTGTTAGGCTTCTTGAACCATCTTGACAGCTTGCAATAAATTCAGGTTTTGAAATTTTAGTGTCTATCAAAAACAGCTGCCATTTGTGGACTTTAGACTTAAAATTGAGTTTGTGTGTATCTTGGTATCAAATGCTTTGCAGGTTTGGGGTATGGGAGGGTTGAAAGTCATCACTGCCACAAAAGCTTGGTTATACTTCCGTTACCATTAATATGCTGAGAGGCAATTTTAGCTTAGGTGCTTCAATTTTGGGTAGAAAAACCACCATTCCTGGGCTTTCAAACTAGCATCTTTTGCAAGTGTGAACATCAAAAGGTGAACAAAGTAGAAAGAACTTGACCACGCACATTTTGAAAAGCTTAGAATCATAGGATCATTATGGTTGGAAGAGACCTCAAAGATCATCAAGTCCAACCGTATACCTGATGCCACCATGCCTGCTAAACCCACTAAACCATGTCTTGAAGCACCACATCTAAACGTTTTTTGAACACCTCCAGGGATGGTGACTCCACCACCTCTCTGGGAGGCCCGTTCCAATGCCTAATGACTCTTACAGTGAAGAAGTTCTTCCTAATATCCAGCCTGAACCTCCCCTGGAGTAATCTGAGACCATTTCCTCTTGTTCTATCGCTAGTTACTGGGGAGAAGAGACCAACCCCCACCTCGCTACAACCTCCTTTCAGGTAGTTGTAGAGGGCGATAAGGTCTCCCATCAGCCTCCTTTTCTCCAGACTAAAAAACGCCAGCTCCCTCAGCCACTCCTCGTAAGACTTGTGCTCCAGACCCTTCACCAGCTTTGTTGCCCTTCTCTGGACACGGTCCAGCAGCTCAATGTCCTTCTTGTAGTGAGGGGCCCAAAACTGAACACAGTGTTCAAGTTGCGGCCTCACCAGTGTCGAGTACAAAGGGATGATCACTGCCCTGGTCCTGCTGGCCATGCTCTTTCTGATACAGGCCAGGATGCTGTTGGCCTTCTTGGCTGCCTGGGCACACTGCCAGCTCATGTTCGGCCAGCTGTTGACCAATTTGCTTCTTGCAAATAAACCTAGATGTAAGATTCAGCTATATTTTAAGCAATTTATCAGTGATCAAGAATGTCAGCTAATCTTGCTGAACTTGCACACCTTGTATTTGACTCCCAAGACCAAGAGAAAATTCTTCTCAGTGACAGATAAGAAAAAAACCAAGCAGTGCTACTTTGAATCACTGAAAATATACTTTCTATTTTTCTTACAGGGGCAGAAAGCGTTTTGTGAGTGAAGGAGATGGAGGTCGTCTTAAGCTAGAAAGCTACTGAATGTGAGAACCAACTCCTGAAGCCTTATAAGTTTAAAGGGAAAATAGATAATATAGATATATACAAACACGCATGCTTTTTTGGTGTGTGTATGTATATATGTATACACATATATAATATACCAAAATTTTAAGAGTTGCTTAGCACAGTTCATATTTTTTTAAAAGCACATGTTTTGGGTACAAATTGGTTTTTTTAAAATAGTTTTATAAATTTTAGAAAGAAAACTTCTTTTTTTGGGGCATATAGTAAAACAGCTGGCCACTCTGCTGTGGTGGTGCCTTCAAATAAGCTATCTTTTTAAGTGCCATATGTTTATGACCTAATCATTCCATGTTTGCATCGATGTCTGACTGCCGCTCTTTCTTTCAAGGACAGTGTTGTCATCATAAATCACTGGTTTATACAATGCTTTATAGAAGGGTCAAGTTAAGCTGCTGTGATCCCATTTCCATTGCTGCTGAAGAAATACTGTGCTTTGGGAGGAAAAATAGCTATTTCTTTGTTTTAAAGAGCCCAGGAAAATAGAGTTGGATCATAAGATTAATTCATCTGTTCCAGGGGAGAACACTGGTTGGTTTTAGCCCCTATGTACCAAACTCTTTTTTTTTTTTTTTCTTTCTATGTAACTGGAAAAGTGAAAAGTTCTGGTAAAACATATTAAAAATATTTTTTGTGAAGCTCTCCTTTCTGCCTTTTTTATTTTTTTAAAACAGAACAAATTTAACTGTGTTTGAATCTCTGAAGTGTGTGTAATTAAGCTCTACATCGAAGACTGCCCTTTTGTATTACAATCTGCAGAAGAGCACTGAGTAATTAAACTCATGGTAAGTATTTGCCAACCATGTTTTTGAAAACAAGTGACTTGCATAGGGGAGTCCAGGCTGGCACAGAGATGGTTTGAACGTGTCTATACAGCACAGCTTTGCCAAGCCCTTTCTCAAGAACAAGCTGGATCTAAGGAAGACTCTCTTACAGCAACACAGTGGAGCCTCTCCTGCTCCCTTACGTTTTTCAGGTTTGTGTCAAGATTTCAGTTCAGAAATGCTGGGAGGAGCCGTTACAGGGCCAGGAACAGGACGTGCTCCAGGAGACAAGCGCTGCAGCACCTGAGTGAAGTCTGGTAAGCTGTTACTATAGCGGTGGGGGTGTGTAACTCGCCTCCTCCCCTTGTCTGACTGGACCTGTCCCTAGAGCAGTGCCTACCGGCGTTCTGGTACCGGTCGGACTTAGCAAGCCTAAAGACGTATTTAAAACGTCACCTTGAAAGCGACAAGTGGAAATTCTACACGAAAAACGCCAGAAAAGGAGCCCTCCCCTCCCCGCCCCAGACC
>NW_009627689.1:0-4879 GCF_000690535.1 Cariama cristata
ACCGGCGCCCGCCGGCCTCACCGCGTCTAAAGCCGGTCGCGTTTCAGCAGTGTCTCTGTGAACGTTCACAGCCGCCTTGGGTGCACCTTCAAGGTTTTCTTTGTCGTAATAAAACATGTAAATGAAAACTTAGGCTCGGGATTAAGTACCCAGCGTTCTGCTCGCCTCCGCGAATAGAGAGCTGTGACCGGTCTCAAGGCTTTTCCCAAAGCTTTGCAGGTTGCTCCGCTGCCACGTTTGAAGTTTCTGCACAAGTGTCAGCTCCGCCTCTCCACAGCACAAAGTTTGAGATGTTAGCGAAATGAATTTTATCGATTGATTGATTGCTGTGGGCT
This sequence comes from Cariama cristata, assembly GCF_000690535.1. Classification (NCBI taxonomy): domain Eukaryota; kingdom Metazoa; phylum Chordata; class Aves; order Cariamiformes; family Cariamidae; genus Cariama; species Cariama cristata. The sequence goes on from NW_009627689.1 coordinate 336, forward strand.
CCGGGTAATCTCGTTCTCCCTTTGGTAAGGTCATGCGGTAGGGACATTTTGCAGCTGGGCTGTGGGGGGCCCACACTGTTTTGTCCCATTTTGCGGCTGGTCACCCCGTTACCTCTCTCCCCCCTGCAGTGAGGTGGGGGGGTTTCAGCCCCCTGGGAGTTATTGTTTCTGGGAGCAGTGTGACCTTGCTGGAAGGTGACACCGTAAGACCTGGCTGTAATTTGCATCGTGGTCACCTTCATTACAAGCCCGGATCGTTGCGTAGTCTTCTCGCTGATGGGGAAGGCAAGAGGTCAGGCTGTTCATGACATGCCATGTCACGACAGTTCAATGATGAAGATGAAGCGCTGCCCCTTCTGCAGCAGACCTGGTGTCAGGCTGGCGCCCTGCTGAGCCATCGGCGCTGAGAAAAGGCAGCTTCATTTATTGAAAACATGACAGCCTCTGACTCTGGTGGTTCATCGGCCGTTAGGAGAGCCGTAGGCAGCCATGGAGCTTGCAGGGACGATTCACCCCTCTAAGCGAGGGTCTCTGCTCATGGGCAGTCAGAGCTGGCGTGGTGGCCACCAGCTTCCCTTACCCCGCTAGCTCTGCCACCCTCTTCTCTTTTTATCAAGCCGAGCTGGCATGGTGGCCACCGGCTTACCACCGCAGCTCCCTCTGGGCGCGTACCCGAGGTGTGGGGTGTCCTCAGCCTCTCCGGTTGGTTAAGCTGGGATGTGGCTGCGCCGGAGCCCTGGCCTAAGCAAAGTCCTGGCCTCTGTTCTCCTCTTCTCTAAGCAATCTTGGTTGCCATCGGGAGTAGGAATCTGACCTTATCTGGCATGTAGCAGTGAGCACATTGTTCTCCTACTGTGAGGGCTTCCCTTAACGTCAGGGAAACAATTAACAGTAACTTTAAGCTTGTAGATAAGTGCCAAATTAATAATGGAATAATCTCTTTTATTCTCTTCCGCTTCTTTCCTCTATTGGGGTCAGGCACTGCCAGGGACTGGTGGGTGTTTTGTTTCAGCTTTCAGATGTGCACAGCATCTATCTGGGCGTTCAAAGGAGCAGACCTACGAAATGAATGTGCTGATATCAAAGACGTTTCCTCGTTTGAAAGCTGCTTCTGCAGAGGCTTGGCGGATAGTTTAAAAGGAAAATTAAGAACCCCAAAGGTAACAGCTAATGAGCTGAAGCAGGGTTAAAGATGGAAAAAATCTAGGAAAGCGTTCCATGATTGGGGTCTGATTAATGAAGCTCTGTAAAGAACAGTCATGACTTGCCAAATTGGAATTCTTTGACCTTGTGGGTGAAGGAAGACCACTTTACATAATCTATTTAGATTTCCAGAAAGCCTTTTAAGATCACTGTTAGCAACTTAACGAAGGAAGAGAATTGTGATGAGATGTTTTATTCATAACAGAGTAGATCAAAATCTGGACAGGAGATGTGGAGAAGAACAAAACAACAACAACAAAAAACCCTGAGAAGAAAGACTTAGTCTCTTTTCATCTTGGCATCTTTGACAACAATGTGCCTGTAACCTTTTCCTGATCATTAAATGCAGGAAATAGGGGAAGGAAAATAAAATGTGAAGTGGGGCTAAATTATTTAATTTAGTCAAAGCTAGAGGGGTTTTGTAAGGAGTATGAGATGAAAGTGTGTTAGAGGCAGGGCAATAAAAAAGAAGGGTGATGCATGGTGGGATAATGTACAAGTCTCCTGTTTTCTGAATCCATGTGGATTTGGGACCTGGATGTTGCTGTCACTGGGGAAGATCAGAGGTGACATTTGGGTGGGGTTCTGGTGCGTTCAGAACAGCCAAGCGATGCCAAGATGCGAAAGCGAAGCAAGCGAACAATGCCACGTGTGCAAACAAGGGATTTACCTTCGTTTAGAGCTGGCTACGCTCTCTCATTAAAGCGACTGCGGAGGTAGGGAGAGGTTCAGAAGCAGGTCATGGAAGCGAGGAGCCTGGGAGAAGGGGTAGGAGGAGGAACCCCAAATTTTAGACATTTTTTTTCAGGAAGGAAAAAACCACCTCGTGATAAAATATGCGGTACAGCATGGGGTCTGGGGAAAAGCGGGAATGTTTTTCACTCCTTACAGCAGAAGATCATTAACATATTCTGTGAAGTAGAAAAGTGACAGATTCAAAACAGGTCAGTGAAGAGGTGTTCTCACGTGCAGGAGCTGGGTGCTCAAGAACAGAAACATGATATTCAGAGTGAAATTGGAAACGTGCATCGAGGCCCATATCTGTGATTTGCTCATGTGAACACTGAGCTTGCCGTAGCGTTCAGTTTTGTGACCCTGCGTGTTGTTGCAGTCTGGTTTTTGCTAGGTTTTCTGATTATTGACAGTTGCAATCATCTGAGCGCTTGGCTTCTGCGGTGAGATTTTGATGTAAGATGAAAGAAACAAAATGACTTTGTTATTTTATGCTTAGAAATTACCAACAGTGGCAAGAGAGGTTAATAGCAGGTTAGTGCTCACCTAGTTTAGGAGTTCAATTTAGTGGTGGAGAGTTACAAGGCTCTAGTGCTTGCCAGCGGTTTTGAACCCCAAATTAAAGCTCATCTCACCGGTGTTGAAAGCGTTTGCTGCGAGGACGGTGCTCTTTCTGTTGCAAAGCTTTTTTGCTCACTGATCGGAAACGTTTCAGGCTCCGTGTTGTTGGAGGCAGGAATCGTGGCCTTCTGGACCTCTGACTAGATCTGTGTTTTGTTTGAATGAACTTCAAAGATCCGGGATGCATCAGGAAAGAACTTTTCAGTTTAACAAAAGATGACTTTGAAGTCTCTCATTTAAATAACCAGAACTGATGAAAAGCATGAGTAATTCAGGAAAGCCGTGTTTTGTGCCAGCTGTGAACTGAGTCTTGTTAAGTTAAGTTTTCTGTAGGTCAAGACAGGAACGAGAACAGTAAATTTAAAGCTATTTACGCTGCATAAGCAGGACGGAACTGGAATTCTGCAGAAGTTTTCCATGATGGAAGTACGTCTCTCTGCCTTGTGTGAAGAGTTCAGGCAATTCTTCTGTATATTTGGTACTTGCCATCTCTAGGGAGATGGGTTGGTATATTCTCGGCAAAGGTTGAGTTTGTTCTGCTGTAACATTACTTGTGCCTGTGTTTTGTTGATGTCCGCTCAGCAAGCTGGATGTGAGACAATACAGCTGGCAGGCTTGATTTTCACTCCCGCTACACTCAATGCGTGAGTGGTGGATCCGTAACAGCTACTTGCATGGTTTAACATGATGGAATTTAGTATTTTCATCTTTATTTTTGTTTATAGTCCCTGGAGGATAGTGGATGACTGCGGAGGTGCTTTCACGATGGGAGCGATAGGAGGTGGCATTTTCCAAGCTATCAAGGGGTTCAGAAATTCCCCAGTGGTAAGTAAAAAATCATTTGAGAGTGCATTTGGCGCGCAGTCCTGCTTTCTCTATCCATTAACAGTGAGCCTGGCCAGAGAAGAAATCCCTGTGCAGTGAGTGGGACAATTAATGGCCTGCATGTCGTTAACCCAAACCAGGAGGGTGCATCGAAGGTTGGACTCGGTGATCCCAGAGGTCTCGTCCAACCTAATTGATTCTGTGATCTGGTGAATGGCTCGGGATCCACATGGGTCCTTCATTCATCTGGGTAAAAGTTCTGCTTCCCCCTGCTTGATCTGATGGCAGCTGCTGAGAGACATCTCCCTCAGGATGGGGAAGTCGGGACCGCAGCAGAATACGTCCGTCTCGGCTGATCTGCCTTTGGTTCTGTCTGCACGTAAAGATGTCAGGCCTGGGCTGTTCTTCCTCTTCTGGCCTGCCCCTCTCCCTTTCTCTTAAGAAATGGAAGGACTCAAAGGAAGAATCTTTTTCTCCTTCAGATTTATATTAGGGGGTGTTATTTTCTTTAATTAATCTCTTAATTTTTTTTATTACCTGGATTTTCTTGATAGTCAGGTTTCGTTCAAATGCAGAAGTGTGTGTAAACATGAAAGTTGAAGTTTAGCTGATGCAAGCCAGTTTTCACTTTCAGGATTTCTTCTCCAAAATGTTGACTATAAACCTGTTGTAGAGACATTTGATAAAATAAGATCCAATTTCTACTTCAACATTTGTTTTAAAATGTTTCTCTGGCTTCATATAAAAGGGGGTTTTGTTGAGTGTGTTTTGGTGTTACTATGTGACGCTTAATAAGCCATCAGTTTGAGGTAGGTTTTGTGAATAAATAACTGTTTCCAAACTAGTCCCATCCTGCAGAGACTTTACTTGAAAAGGGTTATGTGCTTAGCTACATTCTTAATTTTGCTTAAGAATTAATAAATAAACCTGTCCACACTTCTGAGTGCTTGTATCAAAAATAAAACTTGGGGCTATGTTCTTTAAATCTTCTTAAAGTGTGGGAAAACATGTATTTATAATTCTGTGGGGTCCTGGGTGACGTGTTTATTGTTAGACTCTGGAAGGCTCAGCACCACATTTAGAACCTGAATTGTGTGCTTCTTTTAGCTACTGAGACTGAGCTGATGAGACCAGGACTAAATATTGCACCTGACTAGCAGGAA
>NW_009627689.1:4890-7863 GCF_000690535.1 Cariama cristata
GTTTGGGACAACTAGTGAGATTGCTGCTGCCTGCCGAGCACGTTGCTCCTGGTCTGTGGGCATCTGGACTAAAATAGTTCAAATACTGATGGAAAGGTGACATAACAGGATAGATTTTCCTCTAACACAGCCCCGTGGCATCCTTCCTCTGGGTGGATTTCCCTGTTCTCCATGGACGGAGTCTCGTCCCTGCAGTTCCCCATACCCGACGCTGCCGTTTGCTCCGCTGGTGTCCTGTGTGCAAACTGTGTTAAGTGACCGGGCATCAGATAGGAACAAAGAAACCATACACGTGAAAAATAAATATGCTTGTCTGGCTAAAAGTGTTACTTTAAGTGTCTCATTCAGTCCCCACTAGGCCACTCAAACCGAATTTTGAACTCAAATTGTTTAATGCCTGATGGCTGTAATTAATTTCTGTAGTTGACAGGTATATTGTAAGGGAGTGATAAATTCTGAAGCATGCGTGAAATGCAGTTTCTGTCAGCTCCTGATTGCTGCCGTTGAGGGTGCTTAGAAATATGTGGGGCCTGTGGGAAGTTTTTGTTCTATACAGTCAGATTGGCTGTAAGACTTCACTCTTTTATTCTAACTGTCCTTTCTCTTTTATTGTAGGGTGTAAACCACCGGCTGCGGGGCAGTTTGACAGCTATTAAAACAAGAGCTCCACAACTGGGAGGTAATTAATTTTGTATTGTCGTTCCACTCAGCTGACTGTTGGTAGATAACCGAGTTTGGGAATGTAACGTGGTCCAAGTGCAGTGACACCTGAGCTGTGGGCCGGCTGTGTTTTGGCCGGGTTCGTTAGTCCAAACAAAGAGTTAATATGGTTCTGATGCATCCAGAGTTAGCCTGGAGGAAACACGCTTGTGTTCATGGAGTGATAAGCCGGGGTTAACAATTTTGTCATCTTTTAACCAGCTCTGTGCAGAGCTGCCTGGGAGCTTGTGCATTGTGCGTTGGGTTTTAAAATAAACAAAATTGACTCAGTGAAAGAAGTAATCAAACTTGGAGAAACAATGAAGTGGATGGGTGGGTCTGGGTAGGATTTCAGACTGTTCCCCTGTGGTCAGCTGGGTAAATTTCAGTCATTTTTGTGAAGTGGATCTTGTGCATAAAAGTCTAAAAATCACAAAACGGCAGCTTGAGTCAAAATGATGTCGTGACCTCTTAAAGGTCACACCGTGGTCACGCGCTGCGCTGTGCTGTTCGCCATCCTGACGGGCAAATTGAATGAATACGTCGCAGAAGGAGAAGATGGGAAGAGTGGTGTTGAGCACGGAAACATCAGCTGCAGCAGAACCACTTAAAGAAATCGAGGTCGCAGGCTGAAGAGGCTCTGTGGCTGCAGCCTGCAGTGACCGCGCAGAGAGAGGGATCTCACCTCCTGTTTTTTTAGCTGGTATTAAGCTGGTATAAGGTGTTGAGACACCTCAAATTAAGGAGGGCTGAACTTACTCTAAAGAATAGTTTTCCCAAAATGAATCTGGAGATCAATATTTCTTTTCATTTATAATACATGTTATTGTTAAAAGGCTTCAGAATTTGCGTTCTGAAGACTGTCGCAGTCTCTTTCCTTCTGCCGTACAACACTGACCAGGGCTGATCTTCTGAGATGCCAGGAGCAGGATTAGGATAAGGTGCGAAATTACTCTGCATCATTCTCTATGAGGAAATATGTTTAAAAAGTGAAAAATCTGAAAGTTCCCTGAGCTACTCTGGCTTTATTAGGATGGAAGTTCCATTATACTCACTGTTTGATAAGCTTCCTGTGATTAAATATGAATTAGTGAGATTTTAGATACATAGAATGTGTGTATCTGTATTATGTGTGTCACCGGCGAATGGAGAATTTTTCTCAGTATCGATTTTAACCCGTGTTTGGTTCTTTGTGAGTTTGAATAGTGTCTGAAAGCAAGCACGCTCACGCTACACCATCTCTTGATGATATGGCTGCGGCGTGGCTGGCTTCTCTGCTTTCTCTAAACTGTTTTTTGTTTATTTTTTTATAACAGGTAGCTTTGCTGTTTGGGGAGGTCTCTTCTCCATGATTGACTGCAGCATGGTCAGAATGAGAGGGAAAGAAGATCCGTGGAATTCAATCACAAGCGGAGCCCTGACTGGAGCCATATTAGCTGCGAGAAGTAAGAAACTGAGGGTATCGGCTGAAAAACAAATGTGCAGTTCTTGTCGTTATAGTGAAGCAATGGTCTATGATACCCAAATTGGAATTTTCTTTCTCAGAGAAATTGAAAAATAAGCTGAAACTTTTGTCCTGTGCTTGTGAAAGTAATAATTATGTTCTCAGACATTACTGGTGTTCCTTTGTTTCCTTGAGGAAGTGGGGGGGGAGTTGCTCAGGAATTATCCTTTTATTGGTGATGCTAATGAGGCTTAATGGATGCAAAATTCCTGCTTCTGAGTCTGCTTATAGGAGAGATTGTAACTAAAAACAGAGAGCTATAATATGCAAAGTAATGCACCAAAGAAGTAAAAAGTGTTGTTTTGTGCTTTTTATTTTTAGATGGACCTGTTGCCATGGTTGGATCTGCTGCGATGGGAGGAATTCTTCTAGCTTTAATTGAAGGAGCTGGTATTCTGTTAACAAGATTTGCCTCCACGCAGTTTCCAAACGGTAAGGAGCCATCAGATTATGGTACCGCAAGGCTTTTGCAGTGCAGTCTTTACTAATGTACCTCTTCCAGTCATCAGTCTTATCGCAGAGTAAATCTACTCTGCTGCCTGCCAGCTTCTGAGGCCGTAGAAAGTCAAGGAGGAGCCGCAGGCTGCTGCTGATGCCACAAGAATATCATCAGCTCCTTCCCATGGGGCGACCGAAGGCTGCATGGCTGAAAGCAGGGACGTCCCTGTTGCCCCTGTCTTCTGTGCTGTCCCCTGATGCAGCAGCACAACCTGTCAGGTGGGATTGTCCTGCTCATGGGTCGGGGCAATGCCCAGCACAAATAAAGGCTG
>NW_009627690.1:0-200 GCF_000690535.1 Cariama cristata
CCCTCACCCATGACCCATCGACCCAAGACCCCTGACCCAACCCCCCCTTTGACCCTTGACCCCTACGACCCAACCACGCCATCACTTCAACCTCCGCCCCCTGACCCTTGACCTCTGACCTCCCTCCGGCAGGTTCGGAAGAGGAACGCCGCGCCGTCTCCACCGCCACCTCCCACGGTTCCCGTCCCCGCAACCGGGGG
>NW_009627691.1:0-7116 GCF_000690535.1 Cariama cristata
ATGGACTGACCCCAACCCCTATTCCCTGTTCCCCTGCACCACTGGCAGGGATGAGGGGGAGAACTGCAGAATAAATTTAAGCCCAGGAAGAAATGAGGGGCAAGGGGAAGGTGTTTTTAAGATTTGGGGTTTATTTCTCATTATCCTACTCTAATTGATTGGTAATAAATTAACCATAATCCCCCAAGTCGAGTCTGTTTTGCCTGTGACAGTAATTGATGAGTGATCTCTCCCTGCCCTTATCTCGACCCATGAGCCTTTTCTTATATTTTCTCCCCCCTGCCCAGCTGAGGAGGGCAGTGATAGTGCTGCTGTGGTGGGCACCTGGCCTCCAGCCTCATTGTTTAAGTCACATCCCCTGTCTTCTTAAAGGAAAGCATTAATTAGAAATGTTTCCTTATAACGTCCAAAGAAACAAAAATTGGGACATAGGCAATCTGTTGACTAATTCCAGGGTTTACTGCTTTTACTCACAGGTGATTCAAATCCTCTCTTTGGAGCCCGAAGGGACAGCAGAAGCAATATTTACCAGCCACCTCCAGCAGCTGATGTGGAGAAAATGAAGATCAGCTGCATGAAGGAGCAGAAAGCATTTGCTCTCATCAGGGAAATCCTGGGTATTACCCCTATATAGATTATCTTGTTCTATTCAGTAGTATTCATCAGTATTTTTACATCAGTGAAAATATTGTTCTCTTGAGTGAAAAAGTTTTGGCATATCTTTAGCTTTCTGCTAGCCATTACAGTGTATAGGCAGGCTGTTCAGTGGCAGCTGAAGCTGAAAGGAGGCGGGAATGTTAGCTGGAGATAGAAGTGTGAGTAAAGCTTCATTTTATGGTAAAGAAACACATTACAAAGACATGAGAGGTTAAAGAAAAGTTAGAAATTGTAGGAGGAGGTCAACAGTTAAATGAAGTTGAAATTAAAAGACCAGATGGAGGCTATCTTTCTGAAAGCACATAGTATCTATAGATAATGATTTATTCCCCAGTTTTATTTCCTCTAAAAACAATGGAAAAAATGACTTCAACTTCACTTGGAACAAAGTTAGACTACTCATTTTATATAGAGCTGTCATTATTATTGGTGTTCAGCCAGGCTTCCCGCTTGTTTTCTTGACTGCTACTTGTATTCCAAATGTGATATGCTTAAACTGCAGCACGTTGAAGTAGCTTGTGTAAATTTATTATCACTGGTCAGTCAGAGTCTAGCAAAGCATCTCCTTAACCTAGTAAGTTATGACTGCAGTAATCATTCATGCAATTTATTTGGAACAGCAGCGTTAATTCTGAGCTCATATCTGCTGTCTCTTCTTGTTTTTTTCCAGCCTATCTGGGGTTTTTATGGATGCTGTTACTGGTTGCCTATGGGCAGAGAGATCCCAATTCCTACTACTTAAACAAACACATTGAGAACAGCTTTACAGATGGATTCCAGGATGTCTACAGTTATCAGGATTTTTTCACGTGGGCAAACACTACATTAGTCAAAAATCTTTATGGATCATATAAAGGTGCAGAATCACATTGTTTCACTTCAGCTTGCCATATTCTGAAATGTTACCTTCTATACATCTCCCTAACTTGCACACCTGTATTTGACTGGAGAAAGAGCCTGTGAGTGCATAAGACTGGTGTGGATTCTTATAATATGAATACTAGTGGATAACAAAAACCCTGCAGCCTGGCCCCAAGTTTGATGTGCCCTGATATTTTCCTTATCTTTAATATAAAGTGGAAGTTCTGCACTGTAATTTTACATTTTCACATTTTACATTACTCATTCCAGATATTCCGATATATGCCTCAGTTTTACACGAGTTTCTTTCCATAAGTCAAAAAAGGAATGGGAGACACGTGGCACTATAAAGCTTGTCCTCAGGAGAGCTCTGTTCGCATCATGACTTAGGTCAATGAGAAGGCTAATTATGCAATATCATCAGGTTTCTATCTAGCCACATCCAGTAATAAATATGACCCATTTTGCAGCTCACATGTAAGAGTAAATATTGAAATACGTTAGCAGAGTAGTTCATTGGACATGACAGGCACTGACCAACTGTGGCCAAACGAACACTGCATACAGCTACTCTGCTGTGTGACTCTGAGCAAGCCACCTTTCTGCTCCAGGCCTCAGTTTCCTTCTGTGTAAAATACAGATAGGTGGTGATACTGAACTCTGTTATCTATGGGTGTTATCTAAGAACTCAGTTGAAATCAACACAAGGGCTTAATTTTCATGACTATTTCGCTCACAGTGTTTTTTAGAAAAGATTCTATAGCAAAATGTTAATGCATCAGCAAATCATAAATGAAATGAGGAAATATTATTAGTAGCTCTGTCATATTGCCAGTGCTGCTCTTTTCCATCTCCTGTTTAGGTTTCATTACAGATGGCAATTCCAAGCTGGTGGGTAGTGCTCGAATTCGCCAAGTAAGAGTGAAAGGAGACACCTGCTCTATTTCTCCCAAACTCCAGCATGTAATTCAGGAATGCAATGCTCCATATTCCCTACAAACAGAAGATACATCAGTTTACGGGGAACACTGGAATACTTCAGTCTCTGATAACTCCTCTGACTTGACCTCAGCCTGGCAGTATCAGAGTCAGTCCAAACTGAGGGGGCAGCCCAGCTGGGGCAAACTTGCCATCTACAGGGGAGGGGGATACGTGATCCACCTGGGAACTGATCCTAAGAATGCCTCCAGGTACCACTTGTATTCTTGTAAATCATTAGCATATCTGCTGTAGCATCGAGGATGCTCTTTCCTCTACCCTATTTAAGATTCATTTCCGATTGCATCCCAAGTTTTTCTGCTGTGTATTGCACTGAATATTGTAGATATTGCTGTGCTGACATCATTGTAGTTTATGTTCCTACCATCTTGCTCCATGCTAGGTAACAACCAGGATCCAAAATCAGAACGTTTTTCTCCTAACCTATCCGAGGTAAATGATCAGATACCTGAGGCATCTCAGGTTTAGCACTGGCTAATACCTGGTACCTGCTTCTCCAGAGGAGCTAAAAAGAAACTTACCACCTAGACTAATAGCAGAAATATCCCCTAGACCTAGACTTGACAGACCACATGTCCTCTTGAACATCTTACCTCTGGTTTACTCTTTCTCCACGATAATGTCCAAACACTCCTATCCGCCATGTGATACTGTCTCTTTCCTGTATGAGTTAGATCACTGGCTATATATTTTTTGGCAGAATTCTCCAGTACCTTTTCAACAACGTCTGGCTGGACACCTTCACGAGAGCAGTGTTTGTTGAATTTACAGTCTACAATGCCAATGTGAACCTGTTCTGCATTGTAAGCCTGATGTTTGAAACCAATGCTTTAGGTGAGAACCTTTTTTAAGCTACACATTTCTAAAGACAGCAAGCAATGCACCTACAGAGGGTAGATTTACATGCTGCAATGTTTACCTAGCTCTTTATTCAGTAAACAGAAGTGTTTTAATAAATCTAATCATGACAGAATCAATGCAAAATTTATAAACCATTTAGGAAAAATGTAGCATCACAGTAATACAGACCATAACGGAATATCTTAGGTCTGCTTAGGTTGTGGTCATCTGCTGATGAAGAAAACCTGGTAGTGAAACTTAATCTCCAGAATTTACACAACAGGAACAAGAAAAATAATGTTTCCTAATCATTTCAGCTAATCAATACAATATTAAGATGAAAAGTACAAATAACAGTCTGTCCTTTTTGTTCCAGAAGACTTCTAATATACAGCCGTGTAATCATACAATACATAATATGGATACAACAAAGAAAATAGTGAAAATACATTCTGGTTTGAAGGCCACAGAAAAACATGCACTCTGAGCAGTAGCCTCCCTAAGGTCTATACCAGTATTGGGAAATGCCCAAACCAGATCACAAAACTAAGCCCTTTTTTTTATAGAATGAGATTCAGATTTACATCCCCAGGCCCTCCTGCTACATTTCTGCTTTAGTCCAATCCAAACTCAGCCCTGCTGGGATTAATATCATACTATCATACAGGACAGCACCAGCACTCTAAAAGCCGTCAACTGCCTGAAATTCCTATTTGAGAAAAATTTCAAAGAACACTTACAAGGCTACTCACATAATCAAGTCTAAATCTTAGTTTGATAGTTGCATTCAGTCTCACACTGATGTGAATGTGAGTACGGAAGTCTTACTGGTGAACTAAATTGTTTGAATGCAAACGGAAAGATGTAATTATTAGAGCACTGAGGTGAACATTGTTTGTTTTTTAGGGGCCTTCTTCACAAGCGCAGAGCTGCAAAGTGTCCGGCTTTACCCATACACCAACAGTCTCCACATCTTTGTTGTTGCAGCAGAAATAATTTATTTCCTCTTTATTGTGTACTACATGATAGTACAGGTGAGAGACCCCATGTAAAGCTCAGCTGACAGCATCATCTTGTGTTTGGTTTTGATTTCACTCACAAAAACTTTAGGACTGTACTTGATTTCAGTAGTGCTGCTGCTGACCTGCACCAATGGAAGATTGAATCAGATACTGTATCTGTATTACGTAATAGGAAGGCAACGTTTTATTTGGCTGGAATGCTTCTGTTGAGAAAGATAATGAGATATTAGTGCAAGATGTAGTTTTATTGATGTGCAGTAGTCTGCTTTATTGCAGAGGGGATAGCCCTAACCTTTAGATGTATATTGTATGATACAGAGTCATAAGACTGAAACAGTAAAACTCCTCTTTTCACAGGGAAAACTGATGAAGACTCTCAGATGGAGATATTTCCACAGCAAGTGGAATCTCCTGGAGATGGCCATTATATTGATTAGCTGGAGTGCCCTGTCAGTGTTCGTGAAGCGGACAATCCTTGGGACCCGAGACATCAGCTACTACCAGGAACACAAAGAGGAGTAAGTACTAATGCTAGTTAGTGCATCCTTTGTTGGTGCCACTTATGCAGAAACAAATCTATTTTTCCTGTTCCCAGACAGCAGCTTGCCTGTGCTAGCTAATGCTACCCTATATGGCTATATTCATGAAGCATGTAAGTATTTCAGGGCTTAGATGTGTGTTACCAATAGGATTTTCTTCTGATATTGCTCTAATAAAATCCTGCAGACTTGAGCACCACGTTCCCCAGCCTAGCTGCTAGTTCCCTATCTGCATCATCCTCTTCTGGATCAACAAGCCTTTTCGCTACAGGACATCCATCCAGACAGTACATCATCTGCCTCATTCTTTGTTGTAAAAAGCCATTGGTTAGAGGACAATAATGGCTTATTTTATACAGAATGGAAAATGATAACATCTGTTAAAAAATGGTCACACAGGAAAGAGGTCGTAGAATTACAGGCTAATTTAGGAGGGAAATGAGCTAATCCTGTCACAGCTAGTGCATTCTGCTAGCTGCTCAGCACCAGTAACCCCATCCTCTCAACTACACATGCGTAGAAGAACATGTCTTCATTTCTAAGGGTCAGAATTCGATAGTAAGTTTGCATCAGCTGCCTTTAAACTGTAACTTGCTAAAAATGAGCAGCATTTGGGCCACAGCCTAGACCCTCTCTCAGCTCTACCTAATGCTGACAAAGAAACCCTGCCATGTACAACTGGGCTTCTTGTGTGCACGCAGCAGGAAGCACAGAAGGGAATAGCCAGGCAAGAACTCAAGTTAGCTCTCCGTTGAAAACGAGGGCAGAGTGACTGGCTTTCCCAGCATACTCATTTATGCACTTCAGAGGCTTCTGTGTGCGCGATCTATGACATCTTTTCTTCTTTTCTAACAGCTGTGTAAGCTTTAATGAAACAGCAAGAGCTGATGCAGTTCTCGGCTACCTGATTGCGTTCCTAGTGCTTCTCTCCACAGTCAAACTGTGGCATCTCCTGAGGCTCAACCCTAAGCTAAACATGATCACTTCAACTCTAAGGAGGGCATGGGGCGATATCTCTGGATTCATCACTGTTATTGCAATCATGTTCCTTGCCTATTCCATTGCTGTGAGTATCACTGTGGTTTCTGTTATCTGCAGTCTGCATCCAGGTACTGTCGGGTTAAATGAATTATTTCTGAATGCTGAAAGCAACAAAGCTTTGAAATGTAAAACTGAAAAAAGCTGCCTATCTAAATCTTATGTTAGTGGTTTGGAGCCAAATCCTTCAGTATCAGTGAAAGAGAAGTTAAAATATCCACTTGTCTGTTCTTTGCAAACTGAAATTTAGTACAAAAATCAAACACTGAGCTGAACAAATGGATTCTCTCTGTGTAATAGGTGTGATAAAGAATGAAGTACAGAAAAATAGTTTCCTGGATAAAGCTTAAATTGAGGAGAGTGCAACAAGCGCCATTTTCTGTTTGGCCAGATTTTAAGTGGGAAATAATTATTTTTCTGCCTATTGTAGGAATACTTATTATGCAAATAAAATTATATTTTCGTTCTAATGAGATTGAAGAATTATTAGACTGGGACTGCAGCTATTTATGTATATCTGCTGGTTTAGCTGAAATGCTTTGGGTAAATCTTCTGGCAGAATGATATGGGAAATTCAGCACATCTTAACGGCAAAATCACTGCAAAAGTGGAAATCATCTGAGCCAAATCCAAACTGTCCTATAAAGGGCAGTCCTGTGACAAACGGGACCTGTTGCAGTCTCACACTGCCTGATTTCACATTCCTCATCTCTCCCTCCAGCACTGACACTCTAGCAACTGCATAGCTTTAGGCACTGGTGTGGCCACAAACTTAACAGGTAAAATAAGTGATCAGATCAGTTCCATGACCCAGCCTGTTGTCACACCATGCAAGTGATGGAGCTGTGAAAGAGAGAGGCAGAGGGATGGAGAAAAAGGTGAGACTGCAGCAGCGCCCATTTAAATCAGACACAGTAGGCCCACAGGATATAAATGAAGAAAATAGTATCTTGGTGACTGAGGGCAAACAAGGAGGTTGCCTATTCAGAAGGACCTGTGCACTGAAAGGCAAGTGTTTGTGACCATGATTAATTCGGTCAATTATGCAGGGATAAATCTGTTCCTTGGAGGTGGGCTAAATTTTTTGCATGATTTTTTCATGAATCTGCAGATTTTTTACATATCTAGTGGTAAGCTGAGTAGATGTAATTTTATTATAT
>NW_009627692.1:0-16268 GCF_000690535.1 Cariama cristata
CTGGAAATAATTTGGGCTACTGCATCAAATCCCAGAGCTCCTCAGCACCCCTTCGTGTGCTCTGCTGTGGTGAGAAAATCTCTGCTTTCGAGGGTCTCAAGCCTGGCACAGACAAAGACGTGGCAGGAAGCTGCGCCTCGGTAGCGCCAGGAGCACAGCAGGCAGGGAGCTGGGAATGAAGGGAGGAAGCCACGCTGGAGAAAATAGTTGTTCCTTTCCTGTTAATGGTGCATTCGGAGCCAGAAGGCTCTGCTGGCAGGTGGGCTGCTGCAGTTCGCTGCTTCGGGCTCTCTCTGGAAATGCCCACATTTAAACCCTTCACTGTATCTCGAGAACTTGGCAGCCCAGGGTTCACTGCTCGCAGTTGTTATGGGAATGAAGGGAGGAAGCCACGCTGGAGAAAATAGTTGTTCCTTTCCTGTTAATGGTGCATTCGGAGCCAGAAGGCTCTGCTGGCAGGTGGGCTGCTGCAGTTCGCTGCTTCGGGCTCTCTCTGGAAATGCCCACATTTAAACCCTTCACTGTATCTCGAGAACTTGGCAGCCCAGGGTTCACTGCTCGCAGTTGTTAAAATGGAGTGCTTTCATAACAGTTCATCCTTAAAAGCCCCAGTTTTTTAATAAGCAAGTCTTGTCTTTCATAGGTCTTTCAGGAATACTAGAGGTCAGAGAGTGTCTGACTTGCTCTTTCTCAGGCTGTTCTACTGTCATCTTAATCTTTAGTAAATTTATTTGTACAGTAAGATTTGAGCCTTTAACTGGTCTTATTTTGTGTGTGAATGATGTACACGTGAAGCTTGTTATTCATGATTATGTTAATTATTAAAATTATCTGTATTCTATTGTGTGCTTTGTTTATTTTTTTTAGTGTTTGTGTGACTACGTATACTGGAGTATTTGTTTAATCAGTTATATTTGAGCTGGTTTTTTAACTAATGCGAACCTTTATGTCCTTTTGGGGAAAAAAGAAAAACAAAATGCATGTTTTCGTTGTTTTAACTGGCCTGCAATTTCTGAAAATTGCTTTTAGTTGAGTCAAACTATAGCCGAGAAAAACTCATTCTGGCCAAGTTGCTTCTGCTTGTCCAGATGCTGAGATTTCATGGTTAAAATCTGTGTGCCCTACATACACTGCACAGTCAAACTTGGCAAGGTGGCAGGACACCAAAAAAGCAAAGGTGACACGACTCCGCTAAACTTGGCTAAATTTGATACCGCTCACTGTTGGTGTTCTTGGAGCCTGAGCCAGCGTACAAAGCCTGGTCTCTGTGGTGCTTGACCATGCCAGAGGGTTTTACCATTTTCCTGGCTGGGCACAAGTGCTTTGTGTAGACTCTTTAATGTTTCTTTTGCCGTGAACAACTTTTACACTTTATTTTGTGAAAAATAATGGATGAAAAGGTAGCATTATTTATCTCCCAGACTTCACTGAGAGGTGTGACTTAAGGTAGACTCTGCAAAACTGATTCCTGTCTTCTGTGTTGCTCAGTAGAGCATATAATTAACTGCAGTAACACTTGACACCTCACGAGAGTTTGGGTAAGCTCATACCTCTCTGGCTATGAGAGGTATGTTCTAACCTTGGGCAATTTTTGCTGTGTTATTTGTATTTTTTTTTTTTGGCTTGCACTCTTTGAGGGCTGCCTTCCTCCTCAGGAGCTCAGGGTTGGGGTTGTTTTTTTTTAGCACCATGCTGTGAAGCACAAGATGGAAGCTGGAGTTAGTTATGACTACCCCATCCTGCCACATTTCATATAGAAGTCCTCTTGGACTGGGAGTTTGCGTTAGTAAAGTTCTCCAAGTAGCAACCACCGTTATGTTTTCACTTAGTAGAAATCGCAGCAGCAGTAAGGATGATGCATTAAAGCAGCGTAATTTGCATTAGCAGTGTCAGCTATCAGCCCTGGTCTTTGCAGCATGTTGTGGATGCTAACTTGAGTTTCCTAGAATCTCTGTGATGTACTGATTTTTGTGTGGGTCTCTTCTAGGAGAATGTGTTTATTGGTCAATCCAAAATCTACAGCTACCTGAATCCTAACAAAACTCCTGGTGCTCGCCCCCCACTTCAAGAAGAAAACTCTGTCATGTATCACGAAGTGAAATGTCAGGGCAAAACACTAAACGAAACCTACAGGAAGGGAGATGGTAAGATTGATCTTTGAATTGCTTGCCTCATTAAATGTGCTCCCTCTGCCCCCAATCTGAACACTTCAATACACAGTCAAGAAGGCCAGGCAGCTCCCCTGGCCCAGTTGCTTTCCCAGTCCTACAACTCTGTCCGCAAACTGGGACCCTGCAGATGAGGGTGTCCTTATCCTTTTCAAAACTTAGGTCGCAGGTTTACCAGGCAATTTTTCCTCTTCTTTTTTGTTTGGCTATGTTTGTGTTGCCTCTCTGGGTATAAAAAAGCTAACGCTTGCACTGTCAATATACCCTGATCTCCCTGCAATTCTATTACTGCTCTGCTTCTTCAGGTCAGTGTTTGGCAGTTTATCTAATTTTTCTTTTGTCTGTTTTATAACCTAAAACTGGTTTAGTCTATAATTTGACTGCTTTATACTAATTTATGTAAAGGGAAGTCGAAGCCAAATTAGGTATGAGGTAGTGGTACTGGAAGAAGAAGAAACAACTCTTAAGTTTTCAGGATGAAATAAAGGCAGTGAGAAGGAGGAGCACAGACTGTGAATGCCGAATGCCAGGCTTCATAGATGCTTCATGGTAGTGACTAGAGATGGGAATGTTCCGTAAGTTTATGGAGGGGGGAAAGAAAAAGCTGGCTTGTGTTTAAAGGTGTGTTTAATAAACTCGGTAATTTGTCAAAACATTTTGATGCAAAGACTATTAGCAAGCAGGCATTTTAAGTCCCACTCAACACAGAGAGTGTCAGGTTTTCTGAAAACAGGGCATTTAGCTGCTAATTTAGTTCCCCAGTTTTGACAAGAAAGTGAGGATGGCTTTAGCTTGTCCCAGTGCTATGGCCTTGCAGCTGTGCTTCATTTCTCCAGTGAGACTGAAGCATCTGTCTCAGCAGATGGGACTGTTAAACCTGGCGGTTTGCTTTAAATAAAAACTTTATTCAGCTTTAAGCCATACTCACCTACCTCTAAATCAGTTGGCTGAGAAGGAGGATGTGGTCAGGTCAAGGTAGGATGCACGCAACCGAGCAAATGTTGGTTTGGGCGGAGGGTAGACTTCTTGTAAGTGCCGGCCCCTTAGCTCCTGTGGGTTTTGTCTGAATGGTGTTGGCCACTTGGTACCAGCATCTGCAGGTACTGTACACCTACAGCAGTACAGGATCCAGAGGGGCTTCCTCTCCCTCTTCAGTGCATGATGTTGATTAGCTTGTGGCAACTTGATAATTTCATATGCCAGATGCACTGAGTGGCAAACTGTGCAGTTGTTTCAAATGCTGTACTGAAGGTGCTGCATGTTCAGGTTTGGAAAACTGAGTCACAAACCTAACGTGACAAAGTACTTGGGCTCTGTTTCACCCTTTCCCTTTCTCTGCTCACCCCTCCCTTCATGCTGTGTATACTGCAACAATGACTAGTCAAAAGCTGAGTAACAGCCTATCTGGGTTCTAGCAGAAAGAGATTGTATCATTCCCTTCCTCTTTCTCCTGTTTGACAGAACTAGAAACTTGGACTAGAAACCATTGGAATTAATTTAAAGCACTCTGGTATAATTGATCCTAAGTTCACCACCTTACTTTATTTTCCTGTCACCAGAAAAAAAGAGTGGTGGCAATATAATTGAAGGTGCTATGAAAACAGAAGACCAGAAAGATAAAGAAAGTGAGTGCAACACTTCGGTGCCCTCCTCTGATCAAAACCAAGAAGCTGTAGAAACTCAAAAGACGTCCCTGCCTTCAGACTGTGCCGATGAAGCCAATGCAAAGCCAGCTCAGAAAAAGATGGTTAAAGCAAAACGTGGACCAAGAAGAAAGTGAGTGACTTCTGTAATTGTAAAAGCTTTTCTTCTGTGTCTCCTTTTGCACCAGGAAGCTTTGATCTGCATTTTTCCTTCAGGAACTACAGTCAGACCTGTAATTAATGTTACTCTTCTTTTGTTGCCTTTTTTAAAGTAAATGGTTATGTTGAGAGGAACAAATCTTAAGGGAGGCTTCTTTGTTTTCCCAAGAATAATATGTTTGAAAGTACAAAATAGCACCAGACTATTTATCTACCTTGCAGAGGACTTTTGTTTTTCTTGAAAGCAAGGTTAGTGTATCTTATGTCAAGTGAAATACTTGCTGATCTCCTATAGAAAAAGAAATTAATGAGCCATTAAGACCTACTTTTCTGTGGACAAATGGGAATGTATCTTGTCAGAAACAGACTATTAGATTAATTACAGATGGAGGCTTCCTGGCTGAGCTGAGCTGATACTCTTTCTCACAATATCTGAGTAATGTGACCTAACGTTAATGAATGCCTTGCCAAGCAGTTTTCATGACCTAAATTTTAGAATGCCCTCTGGCAAGGCACGCAAGGGGCTTCAGACTTATAATGTGACCTTCAGTTGGTTTTCAATGGCATCTCATTCTTATTGTTAAAGAATTAGTACTAGAGTAATGAAAAGGGAAGAAAAGAGGATGTAGCTTTTGGCTTGAAGTGTAGATAAGTCTGATAAGAAACACTGATTCATATTAATCACCTTTCAACATACCAAGCTGAAATTAAAATTTTCTTACAGGTACATCTGTCCTAGAGGTGTAACTTCACAAATAGTCTGAAATGTGTGTGTTCTCTATTTTTCTTATCCATTAGAACACAAGGAAGAACACCAAATCGAAAAGTGACAGATTATTACCCAGTTAGAAGAAGTTCCAGGAAGAGCAAGTCTGAATTGGAGGTAGCGCTTCTTGTTAAAATAACATTACTTACAACGTTGCTGGTTAATTGAACGTTTGAGGAAGTATGTAGCTATTTGTAAATGGTTTCAATTGGCCAAATACAAATAGCATTGTGCACTGGCAGTATTGTTAAGAACATTCTTAAAATTTGGAAATACTGATCCAGTTCTTCTAGGACAGAATCTAGCTGCTTGTGTGTTTTGAGGGGCAGAAATTTGTCTCTACCATTCAGCTTTGGTAGAAATATGGGATGGTTTGGAAAAATGAGTGTCGCTGGCTAATAATTTCCTTTTAGCTGTAGAATAAGCTACAAAAACTATCAACAATACTGTGGTTTTGTTTGTTCTTGTTTATTTTGCAGACTGAGGAGAGGAGGAAAATAGATGAGCTAATTACAAGTGGGAAAGAAGAAGGAATGAAGGTAACTGCAATGCCAACTTGAGTAGCCATGTACTGCTTATACAGTATCTTGCTGTTAGTTCTGCTGTTTTCTGCTTAGATTCAGTCTCAGAACTGCTGCAATTCATTGGTAGTAAAATGAAAGTGCAGCAAAACTGGAGCACATCGTCTTTCCTTTTGGATGGGCGATACTTGGCTCTGAAGAATATGTATGTGCCGCCTCAGTCATAAATATTGAGGGGTCTTTATAGCCTTTACTGAAAATGCACTTGCTCCATTTAGTATCTCATTTCTTAGGTTTGCTTTCAGAAATAGGGTTAGATGTAGCATCTTAATTGTCATGTGTTTGAAAGGTAACATCCGTATATACTGTCTGTACGGTAACAAATTCTTTTAGCCTGTTTATAGCCAGTTGCTGTGGGTCTTCATTATGGCACTTGGGATAATGGGTTGTACTGGTTTTCCTCCCACTACTAGCAAATATTAGTTATTGGGACCAAGTGTTTACCATTTGGGTTACTCTGATCACCTTTCTTAGAATTTAAAGCAGAAATGGCTCCTGGAAGTGCAGAAGAGCTGTGATTCTTGAAAAGCAGCAGCCTGCAGTTAAATACTGTCACATCTACAACAGTGATAGGAGAACTTTCTTGGAGTTGTCCAATTTACAGGGGGAGGCAGGAATAATAAAGTATACTGGTCGGTGATAAATGTAATTTCTGTGATTGATCTTTCTGTTTCTCTAACTTTTTAACCTGTGCATGCTAATGGTGATGGTGCACCTGAAATGGAAAAGCTTACTGCCTCAGCTAATAGGTAGTTCAAAAGAAAAAACAGAGAGCCTTTATTTTTGTATGGTTTAAAGTAATTCTTAGTTCTTTGATTAGAAGACTTTGTATCAAAATGCCTGATAACTCATAGGGAGTGTCCCAACCTCATCCTATATTTCTTCCACCATGCTGTGCGTTGTGCTTCTACAGCTTTGTTGGCAATACACACAAATACCCTGATGTAGCTTTTTTTTTAATGACAAATCTGACCTGTACTCATTTCCTAGTAAACAGTGTATTTGCAGTCATGTAAATGCTTTCTAATTTCCCAGCTGATTCTCTTTTCAACTCAACAGATTGATTACATCGATGGCAAAGGGAGAGGAGTAATCGCTACTAAACATTTTAATCGAGGAGAATTTGTAGTTGAATATCACGGGGATCTCATAGAGATCACTGATGCTAAAAAGCGAGAAGCTGTGTATGCTCAAGATCCATCCACAGGCTGCTATATGTACTATTTTCAGTACCTCAGCAAAACATACTGGTAAGCTTCTCTTCCCTTAAATGGGATAGTTGAGTGATAGAGGCTTTGAATGCTGCTAAGTCTTTTCTTGTTTTCTTGCAAATTTTTTTTTAATGGGAACCATGAATTAGGAAGTATTTTTGGAGCACTGTTTCATGGTCCAAGGGTACGCCTCCTGTACATCTGGGCTAAAAGGAATGGTAGGTGACTCAAAGCCCTGTTCTCTGACATACAGCACAAGCTATATGGAGAGTCGTGTCTGCTTGATGAGACTTCTAACTCTGCCATGGACTTCTGCCTAAATTTATTCTCTTGTAAAATAAACTACTTTTCCTGAGTTGCAAGGATTTTGTTTGAAAAGCAGTATGGACAAACCCTCTGCAAGAGAAACATTTCCTTCAACTGTCTTTGCCTGGGTCTCCTCCTCTCTCTAGTAGCTGACACCCACCCCACGTGCATGCTTTATCACTCTATTTGCTGTTTCATTTGCCCCGAACTCCAATTTGCTCAAAACAACTACTCAGACTACGTTCCTTCGTCCTTGGCTGATACTACTGCATACTGGAGTGTGGGTCACTTAACATGTATATTAATTACCTCGAAGCACCCTATATTCTAAGTGTCTGACTTGCAGTCTAGATGCCCTAATGATAGCTGCCATAACAATTCTTTGTGCGATGAGGGGCACTAAAGCTTTAGTATCTAGGTCTCTGGAAGTTGGGCATGTAGTATTTAGGCATTCTCAGCCTTCTCTGTGAGTAGAGACTCTTGCTGGCTTACTCAGTGGATACTACTTAGCTTAGACACAGCTTTCTTGAGGGGAAGGTATTTAAGGTATCAAGCCTTTCTGGTGGTGGTCTACACCTGGATTCTGCTATTCCTCATGAACAGTTGAGAGCTGCTTGGAAACAGGCAGATCAAAAACATAGTCCAAATTTTTCCATTTTCTGGGTTTTGTGCTAACTTAGAAATTGAATCAATTGAATCAATCAAAATCCCAGAATTGTTTTAGTTTACCTACGTTGCCATATTATGGGCTGTCTCTTTAATCATATGAATATTCTGTAATGTTCTGTTTTTCCTTTATTTTCCAAGCCTTGTGGATTCCTCATTCTTTATCTGATCTGCACTGTGGTTTTGGTCCACAAATGTGACTGTGTGATATGCAGCAATCCTGCATTCTGTTGTTCTTCTTTCAGTGTTGATGCTACAAAAGAAACTAATCGTCTGGGAAGACTGATTAATCACAGCAAATGTGGCAATTGTCAAACAAAGCTTCATGACATTGATGGTGTGCCTCATCTCATACTGATAGCTTCCAGAGACATTAAAGCAGGTGAAGAACTGTTGTACGACTATGGAGACAGAAGCAAAGCTTCCATTGAAGCTCATCCATGGCTGAAACACTAATTCATCTTCTTTGTTTGGGTTGGGTTTTTTTTTTTTGGACTGACTGTTCTACAAGGAGTCAGTGGATTTTTATTTTCCTGTCCTCACTTCCCTCAACTTTCTTAGTGGACTGCTTATGGTGTTCTGAGCTCCTTAAAAACTACCTTTTTGCTTTGCAGTATTTAAATACCTATTACAGTTTCCAGGCAGGCTTCAATAATTGATCATAGATTGCAAAAAGCTTTTATATCGTAAAAGGAAAACCTCCCTAAATTTGAATACTTCTGCATCGTGACCAGTGCCACTTGAGCATGCAGTCAAAGAGTTGCACAGAAACTTAATCGCTTGGGTTATGCTTCTGCTTTTGCAATGAAATCTCATGCTCCACTTTGTGGGGTGATGAACCTGGTATTAGCTTTATGACAGGAGGTGTACTTCTGTACTCTGACTCGTACATCCAATGGCTTGACTGCTTTTCAGACTGCTTTTTACAACTCAGTGCTGACGGGCTTCTCTGAGATGGATGCTACTATCATTCTCAAATAATTTGTGGTAGGGATCCAGTTTTTCCAGTGTCATATCTCATGTTGGCAAGGAACTTTAAATGCACTGGTGCTGAGGGAAATGGATGGTCAAATTGGCTGCTTTCTTCAGAGAAATGACTCCAAGCCAAATCGGGATGGATTTTGATAGACTGGGTTGATAGTGATTAGAAATGTGAAGATAGAACTTCAGAGTGAGAATCAATGTTTGACATTACTTATTTTGTAAAATTTAAGAAGGTACCTTTTTATAGTTGATGGCTGATTCTTGGAGGGGTCTCCCAGAAGATTTTAAGGAAGTAAAAGAAAAAGCTCTCAAATTTTTTTATTACCTTCCTATGCTAATTAGCTACATCAGAAGCTATTTATTTACTGTGAATGCTTGAAGTAGAGCATAGCGGTTCCAAAAATAGGAGTCATCTTCATATGCAGCTTCAAACTAATGATGGAGTTCATGCAATGAAGAAAGTAGATTCCTTATTGCCTGGTCCTGTAGGTCTGTCCAGCATGGTCTGGTCCCACTGTCTTAAATGGGAGTTGAGTGCTTAGCATCTTGCGAATGTTTGTAACATTACTGTTGGAGAACCAAATCTGTGATATAGGCGGGCAATACAATGCAGGTCCTTTATGTTAAAGATGAATTCTTACCAGTTGGAATTTTTGCCAAGGCAGGCTTGGCACGTGTGTAGATGAAAATGGCTGTGAGCCATCAGCCACGCTTGCTGCTGGAAGATGTCAGCGAGGGATCTGTGGCTCTGTTAATGTCTTCTGTTCCTCCTGTCTTGAAGGCTGCTGCTGTTCCAGCTAATGCCCTCTAGGACAATCTTACATGCTTGCCTATGTGATAGGTCAAATAGCAACAACATCCTGGTTGTATGCTCCAGCAGCAAGAGAGGTGGTTTAGTGATGTATTTTTTAAATTAAAAAACTTGAAGACAATGTCTCTGTAAAATAAAGAATATATTTATTATTGATGAAGTGGCTGCTATAGTACCTGTCTCCATTGTGGATCATAAGCATTTTGAAAGAAAGCTGTGAAAATCATTAGCCATTAAATGCTTTATATTATTTACCACTTAACACAAGGCAAGATCATCAGAGGCAGCTGGTGCATTTTCACTGTTTCTGAAGAATTAACTGAAGACCTGTTACCTTACATGTACCAAGTTACAGGTAGGCTTTGTTGGCTGACTTATTTGAGTTGGCACCGATTTTTCTGTGTTCTCAGTAACAGAGACTACAGCAGCGTGTACAGTATCTTGTTTTACTAGAGCACTTCCCTTAAGTCAAAATTGGAATAAAATGCTGCTTTTTTTTTAATTTAAACATTTGCTTGTTCTCTATCAGGTCAAATAGCTTAAAACCTCTGTTCTTCAACATCACTTCTGTGAACAAGAAAGGGGAAAGCTCTCTTTCTATCTTACATAAAAAGAAAATTGTCTTCTCTGAAACCCTTAACTGGTAATCAAGTAGCACTGCATCAGAAGAGGGTAATAAAGCTGATGTTGCACTGCATATGTATCCTTTACTTTTCTAGGAACTGAGAGAGATAAATATGTATCTACTTCTCTCAGAAACATGCCATTTGGATTTTTCTCTGCCTTATAGGAAGGTTTCATCTTCTAATAAGGTGTAAAGCACTTAGCGGAAAAATGCTCTTGGGTTGGGAGCTAAACTGCTTTTGTCAGTCTTGAGTGACTTTGCCAGAGGCAGTCGGGTTGCTCTAACAGGACTGTAGCCTCTTCTGTTGTAGCCATAGCTAAGGAATTTGCTCCCCTTTTGAGAGAGAACCTATGCAACTCACTTAGCACTGGAGTGGATGCAACTGTGATGGTTCCAGAAAAAGACTAGCCCAAAAAGTTTGAGGGTGCTCTCCTGTCTACTTTAACTGGTGAACTCCCACTTATTCTTTTTTTTTTTTTAATAAAGAACATCTTAAATAGTAAGTAAACTGAAAAGAGTAATCACAGCTTTCATTATTGTCTCCTTCCACTAACTGCAAAGGGTGGCCTAGGGCTTCATTAGAGTCTTCTGTGCCTCTGTGGCAGGTGGTTACTTCTGTACAGCTCTGTGTAATCTGTGCAGTTTATTACCTGAAGTTGTTTCATTAAGACTTAGTAGAGTGATTAGTTTGTTTTGGGGTGTAATTTGGGACATAATTCCCCCTCCCCTCCTTTTTTAAAAGCGTTTGGAAAATACATCGCTGGATAACCCACAGAGTAGGATGTAGTTCAGAGCACATCGAAACATCTCTTTTCGGCTCAGAGGTGTATCCTGGCTGTTGCTGATGCATGATTGTTTTGGGTTTTTTGTTTGTGTGTTTTTTGGGGGTTTTTTGTTTTGTTTTTTTTTCCCTCCTCTAAACACAAAGCCTCTTCTAAGGAAATGCAGTAACTTCCTTCCCTGCTACCATGCTCTAGAAAATACATTGTGGAGATGTGGCCAAAGCTTACTACTATTTTGAAGACAGCAAAATGACTTTAGCAGTGTTCTGCCCTGGCTAAACCAACTTGCTTAGGTCAGACATCTTTGGAGTTGCCTTGCTAAGGTACAGTTGCTAACAAATTCTCTGAAAGCAGACTGCAGTTCTGTCTTAGGCTAAGCCACATTCGCATTGTGCATCTGAGCAGATATGTGAAGCGTCCTGCATTTTTCATGCTGCTAGCATATGAGAGGGAATCAAAAATACTTCAGAGCCTGCTTTCACTTCTGAAGAGAGCAAGATCACAGTTTGGTACCTGTCACTGCTCCTTTTATGTCTGTTCAGACTTTTCTGCTCTGGAAATTTTACTTTCTAAATGTGGAGCCTAATTGGTATCTTTCAAGCTTCTCTTTCTACTCCTCCCTTTGCCCTATATGCTTCCACGAGTGATAAATCTCATTACTAATACATAGCTTGTGACAGTTGACTGAAAGAACAGAGCTTATGAAAAATACAACTGTCTGCCACAGGAGACCTATAGCTGTCAGAAATGAAATGTTTGCTACATCTGTTCCAGTTTGAGCATGTCTGCACCTCTGGGAAGACATCAGTCCTTCATGTGAGCAGAGCACGATGCAGCAGCTTTCTTCCCTTGCCATGCTCTTCACCGTTTTTCATCTCTATGCCAAACGGTCACTGCTGTGTGTGCAGGGGTTCTGCTGTCACAGCCCCACTGCCTCTTCCTTTGGTGGGGCGGAGTGTCACAGGCTTCTGCCTGCTGCTGCCCATGTAGCGCCCATCTGATGCAAAGACAGACACAGAAGAAGAGCAATGCTGGGGTTTTCTTCAAGCAGTTCTGTGCTAGTGTAAGATAATTACTTTCCACTTAAGAGCAGTGGGGACTGCAATGAATAGGTTCTTCCTTCCCAGCGCTTTTCTATGAATGCACTTGTGAATGGCATGTGTCTCTTAAAAATATCTTCATCTTGCAAAATCATTTGGGCTGAGCATTTTGATAGATGGATAGGATAAATAAGTGGTAGTACAGATCATCACAGGCTCTTTTAATAAGAAGAAACCCCACCTTTGTATAAACATTTATTTTCTACATGTGGGTAATGTCTGGCAGGAATCCAAGAAATATAGAAAGTGTCTTAGTTTCTAAAAAAGCAAAGTAAAATCTATTCTGAAAGAATATTATACAACACAATTTTTGAGACTGCTCGTTCTCTACAGTAGGAGTGATGCTTTTTCTTCCAGTTACTGATTCTCCCTTAGAGGCTCTCATCAGTGCCACTTCTGAACAGGAGTGGTTAAGTTCTCAAGGATGCTCATCTTCCATGTTTAAAAGAGAACCTAAAAAAACCCAAGCAACAACAAAAAGGAAACAATGTACAACTGGAAAAGAGGGAATGTTCAGTGAGATGACTGTGTCAATGCGTTCTGCTATTTTGGGGAACTTTAGGGATGCAGCCTGAGCTTGTGGGTACTGCGTACAGCTGCTTCATACAATGTAAACAAACCTCCAGGGACAGCTGGCATGTTCCCACAGCAAAGTCTTAATGTGCTAGCAGGGGAGGCAAGTATTGCCTGGTTTTGCTCTGAAATGCTTATTTTTCCTAGGAAAAAGTGGTGCTCTGCTTGCCTGGGTGGAGGTTGCCTTCCTGTGGAGTGCTTTTTCCACAGGAAGGGATTTTCGTATCAGGTGTTAATTTTACAGGGAGAGGAGAGGAAAATGATATCCAGCCAACTAGGCTAAAGTTCAGAATTCATCCCTGGACTGACTGAGTATGAAGCATGCCATGTTCTGCCAAAAAAAAAAAAAAGATGCGGACAAACTTACAGCCGTTTGATGATTGTCTTCTCTTCGCTGTCCTTGCTGGTGGCAGGGCTGCTGCCACTGGCTTCTTTTTCCAGTTCTTCAGCTTGGTCCCTTCTCTGTGAGATAATCCCACTGGGAAAAGAAGTGGGTTTGTTTAATTTTTTGTGTTTTTGTGCACAGTGTGGTATTGCATATGTTAAACCCTTCATCAGGCAGCCTAGGACATGGGTGAATGGGTGTTCACGGGACAGGGATGGCAGCCTAGCCTATTCCTTGTCATGAATTGCTCTTACTTTCCTTAAATACTGCAATGGAATTTTGCTTAGGCTGTGCTTTAATGAGAACACTAAAAAAGTAATGAGCTGACTTCTCCACAGAGGAAGAATGGCAAATCATAATAGGAGTGAAAGGGAAGTGTAATTACATGTTGGATTTGTATAGATGTCCAAAGATAACAGTAGGGTGCAGACACAAATGGTGAATTTCTGCGTGGGTGGATCTGTGGTACCTTCAGCGCAGCCGTGAAGGCTCACACCACGCAGCTGGGAACAGCTGGGAGATTCTCAGCCTCCCTGCAAGGCAGGTGGCTGTTCCTCTTTCCATCCTATAGAGGAGAAAAGAAAGGCTTTGCCTGAGCTGTAGATTTTGTCATCCTACTCCAATGCTGCTACGCTCTACAACGTTGTAACCGCCTACTTAAGGCAAAAGCTTCAGTTTTACCAAAGGATGTTTCCCCTGCCTGGAATCGGGTTAGATTTTACCAGTTTGCATACTACACTATGTTCTCGCAGCATGCCAATTTACTGTCCTGAGCTGACCTCGTTTATCTTGAGAGCTGAGTGGATGAAATCCTGTGACTGCAGCAGCTGAAGGCTGAAAGTAGCTACGCAACACTTGTCTGGACCTTGGAAATAAAAATACAGGAGAGTATCTAGAAACTGGTATGACATCAGGCATGGGATAATTCTGAGGCAGATTGTCCTCTTAGAGAAACAGGACTATGAGCTGTTTGCTGACACGGCAGATGTCTAATATCTGCACAATAACTTCTAGTCAGAAATCATGATTAAAAACGCTGCAGTCCCCAAACATCAGTCATTTGAAGCCATTCTCTCTGAGGATATCAGTTACCTTGTGCTATATAGAGCTTATTTCCAATATACACAAGACGTTTTAGAATGTATACTCATATTTGTCCTCTTCCCCTGCACAACTACTGTTTATGGCCGTACAATTATTATTAGGATTTTATGCGAATGTTTAAAGAGCAGATGGTTTTTGGCTTAAGTTGTAACGCTGTATGAGGAGATAACCACATAGAATTACTTGAACTGAAAAGCAGCCTCGACACTCTCTTCTAGGTGTGCAGCACTGTGGCTTAAATCACTCGAAAACTGAAAACATTCTCACTTAATTTTTAACTTGGCCTGAAATAAGCTGTAACACAGCTGGGAAATCAAAGCAAGAAGCCGTTCCAATGGCCGCACAGCAACGGCAGGCAGCTGAGCTGGGGAAGCAGTGCCCTGCTGCGCTGTGAGAAGTGCTGTGAAACAGATTGTAAACCGACTTCTTGGATTTAACTTCTTGGCTTAACCTGCCTGTTATAGACAAGGCAAAGGGCAGGTTTAGTCTGTCTGAGAGGTTGCTGCTGAGATATCTCAACTGAAATCTAATGTGCTCAGATGTTTTGTGCCTAGATTAAGAAGTAGTTTCTTGCCCCAAAGAGTTCATAATACAACCTCACGATGAGGGGCAGAGGTTGAGGGAGAGCAGCCTTGGAGGTAAGTGAATTTGTAGCACCAAGAGCAAGGCCCTTCCTGTATCCCAGCCTTTGGCTCAAACCGATTCTCCCAGGCTGGTCCCTTCTAGAAGGACCAAAATACTTCTCTGAGAGCACTTGTTTTGCACAGTTCAAGGGCCTTACACAACCCTCTGTTGGCAGTCTTAAAAAAACCCCACAGCTTATTTTGAATGATGATGAAAGGGCTTAATATTCTGCTTTCTAGATCAATGCCATGCCCACTGTGGGAGCAAAGGAACAGCAGATAAGCTAGCGGCCCCGACGGCAAGCTGGAGGAGGAAGGAAATTTTGACTAAAGCTGAGACGGAAACCCCCGTGCTCTTTGGTACGTAGCGTGGCTTTAGACAAGAACAGTATGCGTGCAACTGCTGTGACTGCAGAGATGAATTCATGTGCACGAGAACCCAGCTTGTATGTGGGGTAGGAGTAACTGTATGTAGGCTTACAGCGGTACAATTATGGGAACGGGCTGCAAACTGCGCAGAATAACAGGGAGTTTAGTTTTAAAATTACGTTGCATAGAGACTTCATCATTCACCCATTCTTTGCTCATTTGTAGGCTTTTGGGAACACGGATGTCTCTTATATGTCTGGACAGTGTCTAGCCCAATCTAGGTGCTCAAACCTGCACTACTCTGATCTGCTAAGCTCCTCAGACAAGAAGTAATTGTTATTAGTTCTTTGCTGACTTCATGATATACCTCTTATAGCACTGTAGCTCCTCTTGCACCACAAGAAGCTGAGCTTTCAACTGGTTTCGCTCTTGCAATACATCTCGCAGCTCCTGTAATGTGAACCGGGGCCGATTTGGATCTGTGAGGTCTATTACCATTTTATCTGGTCCAAGGCTGAGCTGTAAAATAAATGGTAACCTGTCAAAAAGAGGGTACTCAGAGTAAAAACCTGAATTTTACAAATATGTAGTAATTTTTAGAACTAGTATGAGTTCATCACAATCCTGCTTTTTTTCCAAGCAGTTAATTATAGTTTTTCATATTATTCTCATATTCCCTTGGTGTCTGCATTTCCCAGCCAAGTATAGGGCCCAACTGTGACAGGCTCTGACCACAGCTAAAAGCAAAGTCTCTGTCCCAAAGAGTTTGCAATCTAGTTTGCCAAAAAGCTGCTTTTATCTGCTTTTCTGATGGTGAGAGAGGCTGAGCAATCTGTCTAACGTCACACCAAAACTCTGTGGCAGAGGGAGGCGAGAACTGAATTCTCCTTTCCTAATTTAAGACTCTTGTGGTAATGGGTTTTTCGGTCACAGACGTCAGTTTCCCTTGCACAGAGTAACAAAGCTTTAGCGTTTGCAGGAATGGCAAGTTGTCTTTATGGGACCGGTGCTGTGTAAGAGCTGAACAACGGTGGATTTGCACTCTGAAAATCTGGTTCTGTGTGTCTGAACTCCTCTGCCAGCACAGCACGCTCCTGAGCTAAAAGCATGGTTAGTCGCTACAGTGAAACAGGAGTGAGGATCTGCAGCACTGCGACTAGTAACAACCCTGAGGAGCTCTGCTCAAGGCCTTCCACAAAGATGAGAAGCGAACTTCCTGGGACTCGTTCTGCAGCAAAAGTATCCTCCGACCCACCTGGTGCTGGGTGGGTTTCACGACCCGCATGTGCCCAAGCGGACAGGCCACGACCTACGTTGGTGAAGGCGTTGCCGCATGTGCCGCCTCTCAGACGCCGACGCCATGGCCAAGCCGCCCCGGGCAGGCTGTGCCGCCCGGCGGGCACCCACGGCGG
>NW_009627693.1:0-9992 GCF_000690535.1 Cariama cristata
AAGCAGCAGGGTTAGCAACGGGGGAGGCCTGGTGCCTTCGCCTCCCTGCTGCTCCCCCTCGCCCCTTTCCCCCCTTCCAGCTGCCCACGGACACACGGAGCGGGCAGCGGGAGGCAAGACGCCCTCTCTGAATGCTAGGAACTGTGTGTTCCTCTTTTGAGGTCAAAGCGGCCATCACGTAGGCTGAGATGGGGTTTCTGCTCCTCCATGCATCCCACGAGGACGCAGCAGTGCAGGAGGTCCTCCCCAGGGAGGCACAGGCCAGGGCCAACGGGGTGCTACCAGATGCTGTCCATGTGGCTGCCCTCTTGCTCCCTTTGGGGTGGGCTAGGTCCTTACCTGGGTGCAGTGAACCATGAAGGTGAAACCAAAAGGAGGGTTAGCTCCACCTCGTCTCCCCCTGGGATGGAGGCAGAGCGGGATTCCTGGGTGCAGATGAGAGGAGAAAAGGGCAATTCCCTGCGTGGCTGGCGTAATCCTTAGCAAAGACACGCGGGCAGGTGGCAGTGGGTGGACACATACCAGACACCAGAAAAATGCCTGGCTGACACCCCAGCTGTGAGGGACAGCAGGGATGGAAGCAAAGCCCCGGGTGGACAGGAAGGTTTACAAGTGTCAGAGTTACCTTGAGGAAGTGACCTCATCCTCCGGCTCCCTTTTGTGCAGCGATTAAGTATGGTGCCCACCACAATTTCACCTTTTGGTCTTCAAATGTGTGCGAGTAGGTGGACGTCTGGGAGTTGCCATTGAACCAGGACCGCCAGTATGGCCAGGGATGGTCAGAAAAGTGACAGTACCTTTCTGGAAATGTTTTCCTTCTCGTGGCTGTGCAGGTTTTGCAGGGCAAAACAATGAATAATAAGAAGATCCTGTTCCATTTGGCAAGTAGTCAGCTGTGTATCATGACAAGTGGTTTGTTTAATGTCACATATCCATGGTGATACTGGTATGCCTTTTTGCTCTCCACTGCCTAAAGTTTGCGATCCTTTTTAAAGCCAAGCACACATCCTATCACCGCCCTGCAAATGCCCTTTCCTATTTTCAGCTTTCGGATGCTGGAAGCTGCCAGCTTGCCAAAGTGAGTTATGGAGAATTGGCATGAGACTGCCAGAAACAATAGTAAGGAAGTCACAGCCTCCATGACACCTCACTCATACAAAACATACCTTCAGGTATTTACAGCCCACATACAAAGAACTGGGCAGGACGGAGCTTTCTTCATCAGGGGTTGCAATGGGGTCCAGATAAGGCTCAGCAGAGCGGTGTCAAACGAGCCAAGTTTGTCATTGTTTATGGCCGTAGCAAAGTGGGAACACAATCAGTTGGTGGCTTTCCAGGAAATGGCTGGAAGACCGACCGGTGACAGGCAGCTAGGGGAATGCAGGACAAAGCATGAGCCCATCACCACTGAGCTTGCAGGAAGCCCCGAATCTCATCTGTTTGCCTCTCCAGATCTAAGCCATGGTTATTTACAGAAATCTTTTCATTCATATTCTTCAAAGTCTTCTGCATACCTGAGTTGGTTCTTCAGTCAAACGGCAAGAAAGCAGGGCACTGCGTATCAGGAGAATGCCGGAGATGGCCAGGGGTGGGAATGAAAACAGCAGGGTTCACAGAGTTGCTCCTCAGTGAAGAATCCGAGTAGAGTTGAAAGCAGAATGTGACTGCTGTGCCCATCTAGGAAGAATCGCTGAGAAATATCAAACACGACAACGGAAAAGAAGGGAGAAGATGGATCCTCAGTTGGGTGTTAACATTTTGGATCGGAAGGTCAGGCAGGCACTAAGGCTGGGTTGCGGATTTGGCCCCGCTCACTCCTTCCAGAATGGAACATCTGCAGAGTGCAGTGAAAGGAAGGCAAGGAAAATAAAAAAGGAGAATCCCAGATGGTGCGTTTCCAGGTATTTACTGGAAATGTTCAAGCCGGCTGAATACTTGTAGTTCCAGGGATATATATCACTGGAACCAGATACACAGGGCAACGGATTTCAGGGGGACTTGCATCTCTAAGTCCTTTTTTGCGACTCTGAAAATGTAATCCCTAGCTCTCTGTGACTTGTCTGTCCCAGATCCCCGTGGAGGTGCGTTCCCTCCCACGCTGACACAAGGCAGTCAGGAAAACCCAGTTCAGGACATCTGCTAGGGTTATCTGATAGGGTATTTTATATTAGAATGGTATCCTGGAAGAAATGCCCTTTCTGTGGAAATGATTAAGTTCTGCTATTGAGAAGACAAGCCATGACTTTCTGGTTGCTCTTGCTTTTGACCTCCTCATGGCTTCCTTCAATCCCACCCTTCCCCGGGGCACCTGGTGCTTGGAAGGGAAGAGGGAACTGTGGTCCAGGAGGTCTCCAGCTCTTTGCTTTACTGGCGCCCAGCTGGACGGCTGCCGCTGGTTTCACTGCCCACCCCGAGGAAAAACAATGAACATGACAAATTTGTTCCAGATGGGCACCCAGGAAGCAGAGAAATCTGTTTTGGACTCTCAATATGCCTTTTTTTTTTTTTTTTTTGGAATTCCCTTTGTGAGAAGAACAGTGGTTTTTTTTGCCTATGGGGTGAAAACACAGGGGGTTTGACTAGAAGGGAGTTCCATTTTCTGACGTGCTTTAACTGAGAGACCTATTACTCTTACGTGATTTGGGAGGAAGAGTGGACACAAGATTAGCCATGGGTCTGGGCATGAGATCCTCCGAGTATCCAGGTGGGAAGGAATTACCTTGGCAAATTTGGCTGTTTGAACAGCACCAAACTCCAGACTATGGCAGAAAACATAGGATTAAGCCTGTTCACTTACTTCAATACCAGGCACAGGCTTCCTAAAGCCATCACTGCACCTCTCTGTCGGTCCAGACACCGGCCAGGCGTTCCCCAGAGCCGAGCATCTGCCCTCCGATTTCAACAGTCTGCTCTCCTGGGGAAGGCCACTGTTCAGTGGGGGAGTGCACCTGACATACAGGTAGGCAGCCCACGTGTGGATCCCCACTTGGGGATTTCTTTCAGTGGTGGTGTATGTTACAAGGAGTTACTGGAGTGATGTCAAAGCACATCTGTACTGCGTTCCTCACAGCTGGCTGGTGTGGGAGAGTTGGTGGAAATGCAGAGAGAGACAGAGCATGCACCGTCTCTGTTAGTCAGCATGGGACTTATTTTGTGTTTGCCAGGTTTCACAGGGTAATCCATCTCTGGGCTGGTTGGAAGTGGTGACTCTGCTGAGAAAGAGGGTTAGCACTGTATTTGTTAGCAACAAAGCTTTATGAAAAGCAAAGAGTTACCCAGAGCAAGGAACTTCCTGAAGCATTTGGGGGTATGTTAGAGGGTTTCATGTGCTTGCATCCCTTGTTGGTGTGCCAGGAACCAAAGATGTACACATTGAAGTGTTGTTCTAAATGAAGGAACACAGGCTATGCAAATTGTGGTACTCTCTCCTCACCCACCTTTTCCTGTTTGTTTAGATGGCTCAAGATAGTAACACGCTGGTATATTTTATTTTGGTAATAATGAATGTGGCTTTGCACCCTTCACCTGCATCATCTTATTCGTGTGAGAATGTCTTGGGAAGGGTGACAAGCTCCATTGTTTTACTGTTACGCCCTCCCAGTGCAGTCCTTCAAGCTTCTGTGATTGCAACCAAGGTTCTTCCTTAAGTGTAATTTCGCTGCAAGGTATTTTCTTTGAACAAGTAACCCTGCAGAAATGGGAAAACTTGAGAACATTATTTCTCGAAGAGGCTCAAGGGGATGTCAATATACACACACACACCACACCCCACCCCCCCCCCCCCCCCCCCCCATATATAAATCATTAACCAAGTATCATTCCATTTGTATTCTGTCACACAGAACCCCAACGTGGACCTTTTCGCTACTCTTTACTTTTGGGTACCAGTGGGAACCAGAAATAACAAAAGGAAAATGTTCAGGTGCCTTTAAGAAAGTGGTAGTACCTTATGTAGTAAACCAAACACCACCAGGTTCAAATAGAGCAGAGAGGTGGAAAGATGGTCTTTGATGGTCAGAGGTGGTCACTAGCTAGGCTGTATGAACAACATTTCGTTCCGTTTGGAGACCGACCCAAGTAATACTACTACTGTTTTGGGTCAATAAAGACTTGGAAAAAAATTTCAGGTAGAATGAAATGTATTATTTAATTAAAAATTATTAGAAAGCAGAGTACATACTTCTAAGCATGTATTAGACCTGGATGATTACACCTGAAGTGTTCATTGCATACATTCTGTAATTAATTGAACTGATAGTTGACAAGTAATTTATTTGAAGTCCACTGAATAATTGAAGCTTATTATTAGAATGAATTGGAATGCTCCAAAAAAAGAAAGATTTATGATTACAAATATAGGCCCCAATCCAGGATACATTTATACACATGATTAACAGTCACATTTTTTAGGCAGATTGTTTCACATACTACCCTAGTCTCTTGTATCTGCATACAACTATTCTATTTTAAATCAGTGGGGCTGCGCAGGAAGTAAGATACTTCTCAGTATGAGTAAGGTTGACAAAATTTTAACTTCTCAAACCACCAACTGATCAGATTGACACAACTTAAATCCAACAATGGTCTGTACTTGGGACTGGATTTCCAGGTGGTCGCATCTTTACAGCACAACAGTCCACTTGAGACACTGATCTGTGTGAATTTAATCATACCAAATCTAAAATGTAATTATATTATTCCATTGATTAAGTCTACATTTTCCCTTTGCAGTTCCATATTTCTGACATGAAGAAAATGTAAGTAAAATTAACATAGTGTTTATATAAGAGAAATGTTCTGTTGCTGTACTGAATGCCAGTTTAGATTTGGGTAAGCACATACTTTGAACATGCTTATTGGACCTAACGGTATCATATGCAGCAGAATCCTTTCTAAATCACATGAGAAATACTGACTTCTGTGGGACCCTACAAGGGTTCAGTGTACAGCAAACAAGTGTGTGCCAAAACAGTGTTGTAGTATGTGGGAAAGTAGTTCTTCAGTATTACCACTGTGGTCGTTAAGGCTTCTCCAGCATCCTTGCCACTTTGAATTTTATTTAAATAAATAGAGAAGTTGTTTAATCCTCCTCATGATGATAAAGTTCTTCAGTATTACCACTGTGGTCGTTAAGGCTTCTCCAGCATCCTTGCCACTTTGAATTTTATTTAAATAAATAGAGAAGTTGTTTAATCCTTCTCATGATGATAAAGGGTTACAAGCAGCTGTGGTGTTGGTCACGTGTTGCACATCGTCAGCAGAGAGCTGCAGTTTCAGTTACATTTTCTCCTTTGATTTGATTATGTTTTTCTCCTAAATTAAATAATTATAATGTATGTACTGTGTGGTAATGGCAGCAGCATTCATTCCAGGCCTTTACGAATATGCTGTGGGTTCAGGAGAATTTGTAAGCAATAAGCCTTCTCACCTATTTCAGCATTTTAGGGAACTTATTTCGCACACACCTTCTCCAGTGTGACTTCCTTTTACAAGTATGGGAATCATTCCAGTCGGACCCGTCTTTTCAGTGGATTTTCACTGCGTTTCTTTCATTGAAATCCCGTAACCCTTTTTACTGCAAACCTCTACTTTGAGGCCTTATATTTCAAGTTGGGTCTCATCTCCATCCAGTACTTCACGTTGTCTTTCTCTGGAACACCAATATGTTATCTTTGTTTTGTGTGGCAAGGGTTAATCTCGCTCAAGCAGGCCATTCTCAGTGTAGAACATGCCTATCTGTGCTTCTCCCTTCCTGACGGCTTGCGGCAGAGGAGGCTTGCTGCTATCCCTCTCAAGATGAGTTACACACTTTCCTTGTGGATTACTTCCCGTTTTCCCTCAGCCTTTCATTTCGGTTGGCACCAGCAAGTGGTGTTTCCACTTGCGTAAGTAGCTGTTTCGTGGGCCATAGGATTCGGAAGCAACAGACTCGACTTCAGTACGTTTCAAGTTTTGCTCTGAAGTACCTACAGTAAGTCAGTCGGAGCCCTGAAAAATAATGAAATGCAAACAAAGTAAATGTAAATAGTTCAAAATAGTTTGTATTTCCTAAAACTAGTTAAAACTCAAGTTTGGTAGCCCCTTATTTGGAAACATAAAGATAACCCTGTTTTCTTATCAGACATATCTTTGCGAGTGCTGCAGAATTATGATACACTGATTTTTTCAATTGATTAATTTCGCTTTAAGTTGTTTTTAGGAAGGCACAGCAGATGTATGTGATTTTTCACACTTTGCTATTCTTATTATGCGTCAGTCTGATGATATCATACTCGAGCACTAATAATACTACTGCTTGCCTTTTACATAAATTAGCACTTTACAGCTTCAGAGCATAATACCAACATTACCTAATTACTCTAGAATTGAGCATGCACTCTTTTCCTTTTAAAGTAGAAGCTGATGGATTTAAATGGTGACATGTAATCAGAAAGGAAAACAAGTCCTTTAACAGCCTATGTAATGGTCTCATCAACAGGTCAGGAGCCAGGGTATTTGTGCTCCCCCCTCTCCCAATTCCAGCAACGTAATGAAAATCAGACTTAAGCACCCAAATTCCGTTCTCCTTGTGAAAGTCTCACGGAGACCTCAGTTTCTCTTTCTATACAATGGAAAAACTGATACCCGTCTCCTAGAAAATGCCTAGTAGAGATCTTTTCGGGTGAACACCTAAGGATCACTACTGTGGCTGCAGATATTTGAAGTCAAAAAGATTTCAAAGCTATCCTAGTTTTCTGCTTTTATTTCAGATCATGAGTGGGACCCTGGCCACCTTAGTGCCAGTAGAAATAGTCATTATCATCACTGACTTCAACCGAGGCAGGGTCCACCCTGACTCTTTTGATCTCACACAAAAGGGAACCCTTCCAATAACCTCTTGGCAGCGGCTCCTCGCAGTGCTCACTCCTACCCAAGCAACAGGACAAAATGCTCCCCTCTCTCCTCTGCCTTCCCTGTGTCCTAAATATTCCACTCCCAATTGCTCTTACCAGTTACCTCTGCAAGACTCTTTGGAGGCTCTTGCTTCCTTTCTGCTCCAGGATGAATTATCCCTGCAAACTTTCAATCCTCATAGCTCTTGTCCAGGAAGATCACTGCAATTTTCCTTCCGAATAGCCCATTTCCTGCAGCTGCATGCAACGCCTCCTACCAAATCTCTCACACAGTGAATGGCAGCAGTCCAGGAACGTATTATCCATCACGGTGAAGTTATGTTCTTCAACAACTTCCTTGCATAACCTCATTGACAGCTTGTTTCTTCCCTCCAGCCTCTGACACCCCAAGAATCAATTTCCATTCATGCAGAAAACGTTAAATCCAACAACTTCCCTCACTGTAATGCCCATACACGACAAAACAAATATCCTATAGATTGCTCTGGTACGGAAGGCATTCAGCAATAGCAAGAATGTGTGTTAGGGCTCTTACATCCATCTGAAGCTGTCTTCAGGATCTTTAGTAACATATTTCCTCCAAGTGTGAGGCTGGCCTACCCTTCTACCTCCTGAAGTTGCCTGCTCTTCCAATTCCCCCCGCCAGTCCCATGCCAGGGTAGGAAGAAGATTATTACTACTAATAAACATGTACGTATAACTTTTACTCCTCCGAGAGTTTGAGAAATAGCCACTACTCCATATTTTTATTTACAGATTTTCTAAAAGTCTTGACATTCAAGGACAAAACTCCTGCCACTTTGCAATGTTTTATGAACATTTCATTCATTGTCTTTCATATATAAATTCTCAAGGCTAGTTGATTGCTCAAGAATGTTTATGTTGCTTGCAGAATAAAACAAACAGCTCTGTGACTAATACTGGCTTAAATTCACTGTACAACTCCAATTAATGCCATTTCTTACTGTAATATAGGGTTCATTGCTGCTTATGTATTATGGCTAGCTATCCCTGGCTCAATTTTTGTTAGCACAGCACAAGGGAACTTGATTTCAGAAAGAACAAAGAACTGAAAGGGTATCTGAAATTCAGTCACACGTATTTTGCCTGAAGATAGGTATTCATAGTACAGAAAAAGCTGCTGGTACACCAAGTTCTGCATCTGCCCACCAGCAGTGCCAACACCAATGTCTTCTAAAGAACTCCTAACGCATCAGGCATTCAACAACACTATACCTGGGGAAGGATTCCCTCATCGCCACACAAGTGAGAAGACAAACCTCTAATATAAGGCAACTTACCAGTTATATCATCACTGATGGAGACAAATCTGAGGGATTTCTATCCTAACCCTGTCGAATCTTGAACATTGGAAGTTGAAGGTTCTTGTCATTTTTATTTTCTGTACAACAACTGATGAAATGGTACCTCTCTGGCTTGTATAATCAGTTCTGCTGATTATAGCAGTTAATGGACTGACTCAATTTACATGAGCTGAAAGACTGTGTTTCTTCTTCTTCTTCTTTTTTTTTTTTAATGTATGTTTAAGTCTCCTCTGTTTTGGTAGTAAACAAAGCTATTTACCATAGTAGCAGTTTATGACCAGTTTTCTACAGATTAGTTATATGCTGCATTGGTAAGCCATGTCCTTTTGCTTGTTTCCTTGATTGAACAAGGTACCTAAGCATGCCACGTGCCATGTCTGATCTATCCTTCACTGTACAAACTTTCCTGTACTCTTTCTTTAAAAGCCATCACTGTGTGCAGTTAAGGTGCTGAGAGCCTAGGATGCACTGTAGTCAGTAACAGGGGAGATAACTCGGCACTTGCAGGACTGACCTCTACAAGGTCATTCCATTTATTCTGTAGGCAGGTTTCTTCTCTGCATCCCTCTAAGGCTGGCTGACTGAAACTTTCTCTCGATGTTTTATATAATCATATTACAATATTTTCTGTC
The DNA here is from genome assembly GCF_000690535.1 of Cariama cristata. NCBI lineage: Eukaryota > Metazoa > Chordata > Aves > Cariamiformes > Cariamidae > Cariama > Cariama cristata. The sequence goes on from NW_009627693.1 coordinate 8,851, forward strand.
ATCCATTTTTTTATTACAGCTTATTTTCTGGGTTTGACCACTGCAGCACACTGAGCAGACATCTTCATTAAGCTGTCCACACTGATGCCTCAATCTTTTTGTTGAAAGGTTACAATTAATTCAGAACCCATCTGTGTATATGAGTAGTTTAAATCATGCCTTCCAAGGCACATTACTCTGCAGTCATCTACACCGCATTCCCTCTGCCGACGCATTACTCAGTTACTTAGCGTTGTCAAGGCTTACTGAGGCGCCTCACGATCCACTAGCCTTGTCTTGCCTGCCACTCTTATGTATCCAGTCCTTCTAGCAGGTCCTCAATAAGTACATTCAACAATGTCGTTGTTTGTATTGATCCTTGAGGCACCCCACTACTTAAACGCTGCAAAGAGAACTGAGCAATTATTCCTGCTCTGCCCCTGTGTGCTATCCCCTAACTTGTTTTGCATCCACGACTGGCAGGTTACCACCTCTTCTCCTCCTGGCAACCGACTTTCCTTAGTAGCCCTTTGTAAATGGTCTTTATTCAAAGCCTTTTGACCGTTTAAGTAACTTCCTCCGGTTCCCCATTACCCTGCATTTTGCCATTGCTTCACAAAATTGCTCAACATCCAAAGATCTGACATCAAAGCTTGCTTTCTTTTCACAAACTTTTGTTTGTGACCCAGAAGCTTTCGTTACTATGAATATTATTTCGGTGTGCCGTACAGGCAGGTGAGTTTCAGGCCTGTTTCACTGCAGCGCTGCTGCCACGGGGAGCTACTTTAGGAACTACATCCACCCAGTGGGCTGATGGCTTTTGTGTGAGAAGCAATCTCGTCAGAAGCAATTCTCTCGGACACTTGAGAGCTTCAAAAACAAAGTAAAATTGAGGAATCACGCTTTCTCAGCATGGACACATACAAGTACTGACATCCCAGTTTGAGGGTGACCAAGGATTCACTTTTAACCGTGGGATCCCGTGCTTGTGCAACTAAATTTGATACTGGCTGGTCAGCAGCTATCACCTTCTTGATGAGAGCTTCTCACGTTTTTGTTTTGCCCGCTGGAGCAGCTCCTCTCAGAGACCAAGCTTGCCAGCCAAGTGACTCAGTGCTTCCCTTCTCCTCGACGGTTCCTCTCTCCTGGCCACCCCACAACCG
>NW_009627693.1:10023-10259 GCF_000690535.1 Cariama cristata
TCGCTCAGCCCTGGCGCCTCTTCTCCTCAGAAGAAGCCTGAGGAACCGCCGCCCCTCCTCAGGCCTCACACCGGAGCCGCCCTCCTTGGCCACTGCCTCAGTTGTCGGCGCCGGGGCCAAGCGTCCCTCACCGCTGCGGTCATTGGAGCAGACGGCCCCGCGCGGCTCCCGGCACTCACCCCTCAGTGGCCCAGTGTCCTTCCGCCGGGCAAGGGAGAGGGGCCGCGCCGTCGGGG
>NW_009627694.1:0-4476 GCF_000690535.1 Cariama cristata
GGTTGGAACTAGGTGATCTCTAAGGTTCCTTCCAACCCAAACACTTCCCATTAGGGAAGTGATCATGCCTCTGTACTCTGCGCTGGTGAGGCCGCACCTTGAATACTGTGTTCAGTTTTGGGCCCTTCACTACAAGAAGGACATTTTGCTGCTGGAGCGTGTCCAGAGAAGAGTGACAAAGCTGGTAAAGGGCCTGGAGAAAAAGTCTTACGAGGAGCAGCTGAGGGAGCTGGGGGTGTTCAGCCTGGAGAAAAGGAGGCTGAGGGGAGACCTTATCGCCCTCTACAACTACCTGAAAGGAGGTTGTAGCAAGGTGGGGGTTGGTCTCTTTTCCCCAGTAACTAGCGATAGGACAAGAGGAAACGGTCTCAAGTTGTGCCAGGGGAGGTTCAGGCTGGACATTAGAAAGAACTTCTTCACTGTTAGAGTCATTAAGCATTGGAACAGGCTCCCCAGGGAGGTGGTGGTCACCAAACGGTGACTTTGAACAGTGGTGTTCAAAAAATGTTTAGATGTGGCACTTCAAGACATGGCTTAGTGGGTTCAGTGGGCATGGTGGCATCGGGTATACAGTTGGACTTGATGATCTTTGAGGTCTCTTCCAACCATAATGATTCTATGATTCTATGACTCTATGAATTAATTTTCAGGGGTTTATTGCCACAGGATATTGTGGGGGTGATGGGGTAAATGGACAGATAAAAAGGCACTGGACAAAATTACAAAGGATAGCTTAATTAGCGGCAATAGTGAAGATGTAACTTCTGGCCATGGGCTGCCGTCTGACTGTCTGAAGCTAAGAGGGTCTCACTGGGGAAGAATCTCACTTCATGTTCCCTGATTTTAGACACTGCTACTAGCCATCTGCAGCTGGGATGCTAGCCAACCTCTAAATCCAGCATATTGATATGAAAACCCCTGCTTAATCACTTGTAATCCTTTCTTTCTGCCACTAGAACATAGTGGAGATATTCATTACTTCTAGGTCTGTCCCACCTAACAGCATGGAAGATTTCAGGCTCTTTGGCTTCCCTCCCATCCTGCTTGCACCTGGAAACATTTGGAAGCCTTGCTGTGATCTCACTCACCTTTCTGCCTGTGGGATTCAGTTTCGTGACTGCTGCATTTTTTTTTAACCTAAATTTTTCATCTGACGCTATGGAAAATTAATTGTGATTACCAGGAACGCAAGTCTCTATTCCCTAACCAATTCATATGATCCAGTACGAGAATTAAAAATAGTTGTCACTGGAGCTAACCAAAGAGTTTTGAAACAAAACACTGGAATTGGAAAATGATGGCTCATGAAAACAGAAGACTTTGATGGACACATGAGGATGTGCTACTTCCAAATAAAATTAACTTAGGAAGAAGGCAAAGCAATGCTTGCAACCCTACTGGAATGAAACGTCTATTTTTCATTTCAGTGCAGTTTTACTTATTGCAGCCCTCTCTTCAGGGTCACAAAATGATTACAATGAAACTGAAAACCTTACGAAATGAGTCAGATTATAAATTTCTTTGCAAACTAACTTCATCAGCTTGCTTAGTCAAAGGCTTTGTCAGCTTCCGTAAAACCTTGACCAAACCAAAATATCCTTATTGTGAAACAGAATCAACTAAATTTGACATAAAAAGATGATTTTATGTGAAGCTCGAGGTAGCTATTTTTAGTTTTGTTTTAAATGCCAGTCTGTGTTGAACACAGCATACAGAGTTAAGACAGAGCATGAAGCTCTGACAACAGATACAACTGTTAGGATCTCCACAGGTGTTTTTTTAATAGTTCTTCCTTCTTTTCTCCTTTTACCCCTGCATTACTACTTCTTGTCATTTTCCTTAAAAGATACGGTTTATTAACGTCATGTTTCGGCCACAGTAGCCGCAGAGTACAGCCAAGTCCTTCAATTCTTTGGTTTTGCTGTTCTAGCTGTTTCAAATTTACTTTCAATGGTAAACATGCCACAATGGGGAGCATCACCATATATCAAGTAGCTGTGATCGGGCAGATCAGGTACCAGTAATTTTCCTAATGGAGATCCAGTGTCACAGATCAAGCACGAAGGATCAGATGTCTGCATTGCCACCATCCAGAATCAAGTGTCATGGATCAGGACTGTAACTGCAAGGAATGAAATATCACGTGTGGCAGAGCGGGGAGCAGATACTGCCCTGGACCTCAGTGGCAGGGACTGTGTCTCTATAGCTTCACCAATTGGGCATTGAGGATTAATGCAGCAACAGCAAAGTTGGTTTGTTTGAAAATGATTGTTCTCTTAGGGAAGCCCAATGCCTCTTTGCCAAACATTGATTTGGTCATATCGGCATGTCTCTGAGCAATCAGTACCTGCAATACTGTGTGTGCAGTTAATCTTTCTAGACGCTGCTCAGTATATAAATACTTGTATGTTTTTTAAGGAACACACCCTGAATGCACGTATGGACATGAGAACACCCCAAACTTGCATAACAGTGCTCCTGAAGGGAGCTGAAGGGGCATGATTTCTTGAAATGATCCAATTTGAATCTCAAGGACCTGTCAGTGCCCTCTACTCCCCTCAAACACATTATCACTATGCCCAGTGCTTTCAGACTTAGCTGAAACTGGGAACTGTAGTGGAACATGAAGAAAAGAAAAAGACTTGGAAGGAAAAAAATCTAGGATTTTTTTTTTTAATAGTAAAAAAAAAGATAAGATTTCATTTAATTTGGTTCACGTTTCAGGTTTTTGAGATCAAGGGAAAATATCAGGGAACTAAGGTCAAATCTCTGCTCAGTATTTATTTGCTGTACATCCCCTTAAGCAAGTTGTGTTATACCTTTCTGACTCAGTTTCTCCATTTTTCAAACAGGGATAATAATACAGCAGTGCCATTCAGAGGAGTCATAAGCTGTTGAGAGCTTTGAGATTGGAAGGAGGCATCAGACCATGAAAATGCAAAGAACTGTTATGTTGAAATCTATCCACAGGAGCATCTTTAACTGTCACAGACATAATCAGAGCTGGAGTGGACTGGATATGCGTCACACTAACAGAAAGAACAATTGTGCCTCTTTTGAGTAACGATAGTTAAAGTAAGCAATCTATTTTAACATTTCCACTTTCTGAAGGAGCACTCACATGATTGCTTACTGCTATAGGAAAAATAACCCATAGACACAAAGCCATGAGCAACAGCTGAAGGGACATAATTTTTTGAAATGGTCCAACTTGAATATCAAGAACCTGTCAGCCATCTGCTCCTCTTGAACGCATTATCACTGTGCTCAAGTCACTGTTCAGAAGCATTTTGTGCAAAGCTGTTGATTCTTGTAACCTGGGTGTTTAAACATGACAGAATGCCCATTAGCAGCACGCTCCCTGCCTCACGCTAACTCCACGCACAGCTTCTCTTAGGCCCTCGAAGTGTGAAGAAACTTTCAAAGAAGAATCGTTGACTTAATCCATGTGCGAATACTGTATATGCAAAGATTAAGTGGGGAGCTGCTAGTAGACTCCAAATTCACACCATTTCAGCACACTAACACACATTCATCTGCTTGAACAAACTAATCCCGATCGAGGAAAAATTTCACTGGACACAGGACAGTGCGGGAGTGTTACACACAACAACAATTTACACGAACCTTGAATACCTTATTCTATTGTGGGGTACAATAATTTTCATGTCCCAAATAGAGACCTAGAGGCATGCTTTAATATGAATAAAAAAAAGCAATTTCCTTTCTTGAGGTTTCTCAGACTTTCAGGGCTCATTAGAAATTGGAGAGACAGAGTTAAATCTGATTGCAAAGTAAAAGGTTTCAGTCTGCTTCATTAGTGCTGCAGTCTCCCTCACAGCACTACAAGTTACTCTGCTCAAGCTCAGGACAGACTATTTCAGTACAATTGTTGTAAAATTTAGATTGTTTTTAATACTCAACAGAAGAATCTAAGCCAACAAAATACAAAGGAAAAAGAGACAGGTAGACTGAAAGAAAAATAAATAAAAAAATAAATTCAGCTCTTCCACCTTCCCCTCTCTTCCCACCTTACCTTCCCAATCTATAGGTAGATATAACAATGATTCAAAACATGAAACCCTGCAAATGTCTTTAAACCAGAAAGTGTTTCAGTGGCTTGCATCCCAGCTTTCCTTCATCCAAGGTGGGATAGATTAAAGTCTCTAAGGAAGGCATCAGAAGTGCCTTGTGCAGTGATATCATTCACTCCTTATCTAGATAATGACCATCTGGATGCACAAATCTTGCTTCTGCTCTGCTTCATCTTGAGCTGGGAAATAAGGTTGCTGGATGCAAGCAGCTTTAATTTTTTATGTTAATACAGAGAGTCACAGATCTGTAGATTTTAGGATAGGATGAGTAGTTTATAATCATGTATTCTAATTAGCTTGCACTAGTTCCTAAAGATTATCTCATGATTCTCAAGAATCACTCGGAAAGCAGCTCATTGTCAAGATGCGTACCACTGCTGAA
>NW_009627694.1:4507-27193 GCF_000690535.1 Cariama cristata
TGCTGAACCAAAAAAGGAAACACCATTGTCCTCAGGAAGCACTCCTGGAAAGTACTGACACAAGTAGGTTCACAGAGAACATCTAAAACCATGGTTTGAAGCTATGACACATTTTGATAGCACTTGGTATTAAGTCCTTGGTATACGAGCCATCTGTAAATCCCATCTATTATTAGCCAGGCTAAAGGAATATGCCTGGAGCCATTTAAGGAGCAGAAACAATTGGAGAGAGGTGGACCTGTTATAGTTAATATTCATATCACTGAACACCATGTTTAGAAAGTCTCCTAAACCCACAAGACTCATCACTATCTGCAGGTACTTCAGTTCCCACCTGGCTTTGATATAAATGGTTTATAAGCCAGAACAGAGGAGCCTGCTACAGCCATTGCACCATTACATTTCGTGTTACAGGTCTGAACCTTTGTCACTCCAACACCTGCTGTGCTGCTGACAACTACAGTCTTCTAACTTTTCAAGCTGCTCTGACACCATCGTCATCTCTTCAGAGGTCCACAGCCTCTCAGAGAGGCATGAAACCTGATGTCTGTATTCCACTGACTGGAGATTACCGGCAAAACCTTACAGGGTGAGCAGCACATGCCCGTCACTGCAGAACAAGCCTTGGCAACATCTATCACCAGCTCTTCACCTCGACTCCAATGTGAGCCCTGTTTTTTTGTTGGCCTGGAAAAATCAAACGAATGGGCTATTCTTATACATGTTTATTCCACACCTATTAGAAATATGCACTCAATTTCCAGGCATTTGCAGGGTTCACATGGAGCAAGCTACTGAGAGATTTCCAGGAAGTTAACTGCCTCCTTGCTAGCACAGCAACCAAGCTCCCTATCTCTTCGGACTTGAATATTCCCATTTATAAGCGTAGTTGCCCCCTTGCAGCCCAGAGTAAGGAAAGCAGAAATGTGGTCAGGAGGGGCAACACTTCCTTTCCTTTTAGAAGGACAAGAGGATCTTTCACTCCCAGGCACTGTGGTTGTGGCAAAGGTAAGGAAAGCCTCTCTAAAGGAAATGCAACAGCATCCAGCTGATTTCTTTGGGAAGGATTAATCAAAGAACCAGCCCAAGTACAGTTTGCAGAAGAATGTTTCATGCTTTATCTTTCAGTGGGCTGCTCTGCTGTGTTGTTTAATTGCTTAGTTTGTTTTTCAAACTTTAGCCCATCTCAAGCAAGACAAGGTACTCCATTTTGACAATCTCTCAAATACCATCCCAAAGAAAGTCCGTGAGAATTAAAGACTTATAATAATCAGCAAAACTTGGTTCAGAAAGTCAGCAAACAAGATTTCTTTTGCAAATTCTGAAACCTGATCTTCATATCTGTTTTTTCTGTTTCTCTATCTAGACATTCCCAGGAGAAGACAACTCCCATTACAAGCTCGTTGGCAACTCAGAATATGTTCATTCAAGTCACGCACGTGTGAATTTACATTCACAGCAGCTGGCTGAAGTCTGATGGTTTCTGATCCCTTGCATGTCTACCACAGAGCACATTTACTTGGTGTATGAAGTGTAAAAGAATGAAAATCATCTGGGAAAGGCAAGTGATTCCTGTATCATATTAACCCTCAAAAATTTCCTCCCCCCCAATAAAACCACAAATGACCTGACATCTTGACTGCTCTTAGTAGGATCCAGCTCCATTTTCATTCCTGAAGATAGCACTCTCTTTTCTACAGGGAAAGATCAGTAATGCTAAGAAATGGAAGTAAAGAATGCCAATCTCTTGACAGCAATCAGGCTAATCGGTGCTGCCCACAGTACAGAAGTCAGAGTAGGCAAAGACAAGTATTCTTCTATTAAAATCGCTATTAAGGACCCTAAAGTATAAAGGTAGATTCTGCCTTCTAGAACATGGAAGTCTCTTCCCTCCTTCCCCAATGCCATATTACGGCATTGTCAATTCCACAAATTTACTCTTTCATACTATTTCTGGGGTCTTGTTACAAATATCTGAAATCAAATGAGATTTGATATAAAAAAAAAAATTCAGTTTGATTCTAAATGAAATAAGTAAAGGTGTGCTGTGTTTAAGTCTCTATAGGAACTATGTGTAATCATAGAATTGTAACCATAGCAGTATTAGGCTTGAAATTGGTAACTATAGGAATAATGTGTAATGTTTTAGTATCTATAGAGTTTAATGCTTTGAAACAAGTAATCATAGGTACCTCACCAGGCAGTTACTGGATTTTTTTAAGAAACTACAGAAGCTGTCATGAATTCTAGTTAAGCACAATGAACACCAATTATGCTGCTTGGCAATCCCCTTTCCCCTTCCTAGCTTGATCTGAACATCAAGAATTTTTAATCAGAGAACTAAGTTTGATCAATCAATGTAAAGGTCAAATTCAAGAGTGAACATAGTATGCATTTCAGATGAAAGAATTTATATAACGATCATCAGAATAACAAGCCACTTGTATAAGAAAATTGGCAGTCAATAAGATTTTGATTATACCTTGCTTTGAATTTTGGTTAAGATGACTTTGATTGATAATAAGGGACTAATAAAGAGAATAAGGGTATGTAAAGTCCTGAAAGTTGAGAACACTTGGAACTGATTGTTTTGGGCTAGTAAGCATAGATGAGTTATGTGACAACCTGGCAAAGTGGTCATTTGATTGAGTAACTTGGCAATGAAATTAGTTTTAAGGTATCCTGAAATAACCTACCTTCATTATAATACTAGAAATTCACGCCCACAGGTCAAAAAGACCCTTGCCCAGGTGAAGACCCTTCCCCTGAGCATGCGTAGTAGTAGAAGTAATCATGTAATCGTATGATGTAACTGTATGTAAATGATTTCAGCGAAAAGTGATCTTGACTCCAGGAATTATATGAATATGTAATCAACTCTATCTGGATAACCTGTTCACGGTAACAGCTGGGTATGCACGTTAGGTGGAGCGATCCCCCATGCATCCAGCGCTGCAATAAAGGAGTGCCTGCTTCTTAATACTACATTGGTGTTAAGAAGTTTTATTCACGATTTCGGTGACAGTCTGGGCTAGCCAGATGGCTAACCATTGCAGAATCAATCCATAGAACACTGATGAAGCCAGCTTAAGTGAAATGGAAGAAGTCCTCAATGAACAACACAGGAGAGACTTTGTAAATACATGGGAAAGTCAGAAAGGCAGATGTGGAAGGAGCTGAAAGAAATTGTGAGCACTGAGGAGACTACAGAAAATAAGATTTCTGAGGGGAGGAGGACTAGAACTGATCTCATGCTATTATACCAGGAAATACACAGTCAGCAAAGCCTCATACAGCCCATATACAATACGGCTCCAGTATGACTAAGTCAACTCTTGTCAATCCAAAAAGCAAGATCCTGACAGGAGAAAGAACAGAAAGAAGAAATATCCAAGATTTTTTTAAAAAGCAACAACAGAAACAGGGCACAAAGCATGATAAATAAATCTGAATGTACGATGCTTTCTAGGACTGAAACCCGCATCACCTAAAGTCTCTGAGGAATGACTTTCAGACAAAATTGGGATATTAGCAATATTCTTCCAAAAAAGTTTTTCACCACTGGAGGTCACTGTAAACTGTAGTTGCTCTTTAACAGTCCCTCAAAAGAAGAAAAAACAAAAAAATACACTGTATGCAAGTTATCTAGGATCCACATTTTGAGGTGAGACAGAACTGAAATATCACTTGCAGAGTATTTGAAAAATACCTGTAGTTAATTGGTGAGGACTTCTCTTTGCTGGAGACAGACTTATTCTTGTTCCAACTTATTCCAAGTAGAGCAATTGGCAGACTGCTGAAAGTTTAGACATGTGCCTGTGTATATACAGAGACCAGTTTTGCATTTGTCAGCCTGCCTCTCTTACCCGTCTTGTACACCCTCTTCCTGAACACCATCAAGCTAACAACAGGTAAGGTGATGGGGACACAATGGGAGACTTACTATGCAGCTCATAAAAATCATGGGTATGTTTGTTTGTTTTTTTAGAAAATGAATGTAGGATTATCTGCATTAGGATCTCTAAAAAAAGTCAAATGTTTGGCAACAGTTCCTAATAAAAACATAAGCCTGCTAGGTTTGAAGGTTTACATCCTATGTGATCCATAGATCACTGTTCATCTGAATGCAATTTTCTTCTCTCTTTTCACTGCATTCAGATGACCGTTGTTGGGAATAACGTTTCAAAGAATTCCTAGGCCGCTCCATTCAATCAGACAGCAGCGCATATATACTGTACACATTACAGATTTTAAACTGATGCTCAGACAGTAAAGGGATGTTGGTCCAAGTTCCTGTCTCCCACATTGTAGGAGTCCTACTGATATGAATATCAGAAGGAACAGCTGATGTTCACAAAACAGATGTTGGGTCACTTTCGGGGAAAAGAAGTATGAAAGCACTGGAAAAGAATAAAGAGAAATGAGCCTGGCTAGTTCCTAATGGCTTAAAAAAGAAAAAATCCAGCTTCATAAACCAAAGAATTTACATTTCAGGGATACAACTGAAACTTCCATTTGACCATAATTCTGACAATGAATCAGTGGCAGCTGGGCAAGTTTTATCTGAAATGTACATTCTATTTACTGAAATTCCACTTTTTGGTGGGGAGAGGTAATCATCCTAAGGCAGGTTTCTTTATTTTCTGCTCAGTGAAACACAGCAGACCAATTCTTGGCTTGTGTCAACCAGAATAACTCCAAAGGAGTTTGGCCTGGTTTGATCTAAATGGAGAACTTCTGTAAAAGAGAAGCAATCTGGGTCTCTGACAACTTAAAAAGAAATTAAAATGGGGCCAGTTTTTCTTTGCTCCTCTGATTTATCTTTTACCTTTCCCTTTATTCTTTTGCACTTTAACTTATTTCAAGGAATTAGCAACAGGAGGCTTATCAAAAATTCGTGGTACAGCTAAACCCTAACAAAAACCAAACCCTGCAGAATGAAGCTTGAAAAAGTCCTCTGATGCGATTAAAGCATTATACCGGTTAAGCAAAGGCTAGCTACAAAGACAAGTTCAGTATTGCTTTGTTGTGCCATTTTCCTATTGTTTTTACCTACACATAGAATATGAGCTCCTTGAAAGAGTAATTGTCTTTTTACTGGATGTATGCTCAGACAATCTCAATGTAAATAAATACATAATATCTAACAACCCTGATTTAACAAAGCATTTCAGCACATGCTTAACTTCAAGCATGTGAATAGACTCACTGTAAATAATGTGTAATCCAAGACCACCCACATGGTGAAGCATCTCTGGCCATATCCTTTAGTATGTCATTTTAGCTCACTGGAAGGTAGGAAATCTCAGCTTTCCACTAGAACACAGAGTTCTTGCTTGTTTACAACTGTTGTGATCTGTTGTGATCAAGAGATAGCAGTACTTTAAACGTTTTATGTAGTTCAGAAAGCTATGCTTTAGTTTCATCTAGTTCTTTCTAATACTGAATGACTCTTTTGGACTACAGTGGAGTACCACAACAACCAAAGGAAGCATGCCTTTATAAGCTGAGAAGAAAAAAGCAGGACAGATTTTGAACAATGGAGAAACAGATGCTCCAAAGCAATGTTTTAGGGGGGGGTTCTATAAAAATGTTTATTTGGCATAAACCTCAGTGTTTCATTTGACACACAAATAAATTCCCATTCCAAATTCATGCTGATAAAACTTGTATATAGCATTATAGCCATGCACTTTTCTTCTTGACCTACCTTGCATTGATGGGTCTCTATAAATTATTATGATTTCCAAGGTAAAACACAAAATGCAGTTTCTAAAGTCAAATGTAAGTGAAAGATAATGCAGGTTTTTTTTATTTTTAAGAGTCTAATTTTTTCTTTGGTGTCTGCTGAAGATTTTGGAAAACATTCATAGTTCCAGACACTGCATACATTAAGAGTATGATTCCAGATGTAGGAGATCCTGGGAACTATAGGAGACTTGGCAGATCTGGAAATAGAGCTGAAATCATTATTGCCAACTCATATTCTTTCACTTAAGCATTCCACTGATTTTGGAACCCAGAGATAGCTAAGAAGCCAATATTCTCTACGACAGTCACATGATGCTGAAATGGAGATGACTGAAGAATTGGGGCGGGGGGGGAGGGAGAGATGGGGGTGGGGGTGGTGGGAGATCTCACACATACTTGGCAAATGCTAGCGAATAACACGAATTCTTTCTTACAACGTGGGTCAGAGAATACAATTCCAGATATAAGAAACAGGTGTGATAAGGAAGAGATTTCTTTCATTGCAAGGGGGTCATGCTGCGGTAGCTGTATGCCTCAGGCCCCAGCCTGGAAGTCAGAAACTCTGGCTTACAGCCCTGCTTCTGTCACAGACCTGCCGGGTGACCTTGGGTGCTCCTTTCCATCTATCTGAGCCCCTGCTTCTCCATACAGTTCTGTAATGGCCTGCCTACTTAGAACATCAGGTCTGTGATGTGACAACTGTCACTCACTGTTTACAGTGTCCATAAATAATCTCTATGCAGTGAAACCTTGTATTGCCTGAGGACGTAAGGAGCAAATGCTAATCCTGAGCTGGCCTCCTGAAGTATCTAACCATGCATGAAATTACTGACAGTGAAGCAGGGGGACCACGTACAGCATAGGCGTGCACCAGGAATAGTGCAAAGAGGCATCACACAAGCTTTCTTTACAAGTCCCATGCTAGCCTTCGCAAAAATTTTGAATCAATCTGTCGGCAATTGGTGGCAGTCAGAAAATATTTCATAGGAATTCTTTAAGAAGATCATTAAATAAAATCTGTTTGACTTGTTAGGAATTCCAACCATGAATTCCTAGCTAAAGATTTTCATGTTCTTCTCTGGAGTAGTTGCCTGATAAGCATAAACAATTTTTAGTAAGTGACTTACAGTTAAATTTATAACTTATATGTGTTATACAACCTTATTACAAAGATTTGTAATACGGATTTTATTATGCAGCATTATGTGTACAAGGTGTTCTCTTTATAGCAAAGAAAGTGCGGTAAATACTGTGCTTAATGAACCCAGTAACTAACATGACAGGAGAGGCAGTAGTTGTATGTGGAATAAGGTCAACGAAGAGAAAATGCCTTCAAAAAACTGGGCAATTTAAGTATTTGGACAAATTCATACCTTTGCACGTGCCTCTATTTTAATAGACAGTGAGTTATTCTACACTAAAAATGAAGCGCGTGCACAACGGAGTTTAAAGATACAGATCTTGGATGTAGTGCTGGAAAGCTGCAACAGGGAGAGAGATCTGCATTTTAGCAGCTAGACTACTGTCTTGAAAGGACAGCTTAGAAGATTGGAAGTGACTAAAAGAAAAATTCCTCTTTATAGAAACATAAGTTAACAGTTTTTGTCAATTTGTCTGATTCATTCGTCTTAATCTTCTGAATTTAGTTCATTCTTCCATTTTACTGGCGCTATATGGACTTATTTTTAGATCCTCCAACACTTTAGATACCCTCACCAGCAATCTACATTTCCAAACTGTACAGTTCTATTCTTATAGAACAGAATAGGTTTCTTATAAAACCATAATAAAGCCTCGTTAACATATGAGTTGGAAGAAATACATAGGGTAGGTATAAACAGGAGATCTAGGATGTCTATGGGATGGTTTAAAACATGCAGGACCAAGAGGCTTTAGGCAATTCCTCCAGATTTAGAACTACCAAACATGGGTCTACCATGAATTTCAGAAAGACAGCAGAAAGTGTTTGGTTTGACAAAAGCTACAACTCTCTTGGTGAACGTGTCCTTTAAAATGTAATGATGATATTAAGGGCTGTGGCATCATCAAAGGTCAACAGAAACCCATCCTGCACCTTGTTGTCTCACTGCCAATAGTTAAGATAAAAGGCTATAATTTTCGCCTATCTTCTTCAACTACAGTCACTATTTAAGATATGAGGTCAACTAGACAGCCTCATAACTAGATAGGGTCACAGCTGAAATTAAACCTATCTGCCCACATATCTGCTCCATCACTGTTTAGTCCAGCCATGAAGTTAAGGAGATCTTGTGTACCAGTATGTGTCCTCAGTTAGCCTTGAAGACAGGGAACTATGGAAAAATTCTCTCTTCTCTTTTTAGTATCAATAACAAATTCCTTTATGCGTATTATAATAACATCCTGTGTGCTTTCTTTAGCATAAGGTCATATTATAGAGCCCCATTTTCATTTCTCTCAGGAATTTAATTTGTAAATGTCAACCAAGCACTTAAAAGTACTTGACTACATAGTACTTAAAAAAAAATCCTCCCTTATATACTATACAATGCGTGCCTAACAAACAGTTATGTTTTCAATATAAGCAATTAAGGGATTTAACTCAGGAGTGAAAAATAAACCATTTGCAGCAAACACAGGAGGACCAAACACCAGGAATTACATTGCCTTGTCTATATAAGGAGAAAAATCAAGATCCTCAGCTCCTCAAAATGCTCATTACACGTGAGGTTTCCGTTTGAGGCAACCGAAATGCAACCTCTCCTATGCAAGGGCCCTTGTTTGGAATCCTCACACTGCGCTGAGCACTGGGAAGTCACTTTTACTGCACCGTGACTTCTGCTAAACGTGTCCACTAGACACTGCACAAGGCTGCCAGAAGAGAAAGGTCACAGGGACAGTCTGGATGTATCTCCCTGCACCTCCGTGTGAATTACAAATTGGCTGGGTAGGTAACCTGTAACAAGACACCTTTGAATGACCATGGCCAAAAGAATTCTTTGCTAAGCCATGCATCTAAGGTCAAAGAGGAATTTTTAAGGGAAGGCAGAGAAGATTCAACATTTTTTACACTGAACTAAATATCTATGCCTTTGCCGTATCAAAACTGATCTGATTTTCGTATGTTTTAACAGCCACATATTCCACAGGTTATGATAACCCTCTCATCACAGTGTTTATAGCATCTAAATAGAAACCAAGGAGAACGAACTGGAGGAGGGAGGAGTGAAATACAGCTAAATGAACACCAGAAACATAAAGAAAACATCTAGAAGCTGCTACAGATTTTTGACATTTTAGGTCCTGGACCAAATGGTGTGCAGGACTTTTGCAAAGCAATCATCAAATGTCTGGGATACAGTAGCCTGAGGGTTCGGACACATGCCTCCCCTCAGATCTCAGCATATAGCTATGTAAAGAGGATACTAGACAGAGTCAGCAATTTCATTTCCATATTACAGATGGCTCTGTACAGATGTCACTGACTGAGAGCACGACCTGAGGAGACTCTTCATCCATTTCTGTACCTGTTTCTCATTTTACTTCTCGCTTATCCAGCTGTTCAGACAATGAATTCCATGGAGTGGAAACGACCTGTACTGTGTCTCACACAATCTCAGTTAGGGCCTCTGCTTGCTCGTAATAACACATAACAACACATTATTACTACAGGCCCTTTACAACCCACTGAACACATACAGGCTTACCAAAAGTACAGTTGCCTGCGTAGAATTCTGCTGTAGTACCACATACAGAAAGAAAATGGATTTACTGCAAGTTCCTTGTTATAGCTCTAAATTTTCTTTCTTGATTAATGCTCCTTTGAGGAAGGAGCAGCAGGACCAAAGGGTAGCACTGTTCCCTCACATTCCCTCAGGAAGTCAAACCCACATTTACTTCAGAACCACAGAAAATGAACAAGACAGAACTCTTTAGATCCTATCCCCCTTCCTTCCTCACTTTGGGAGTTCAAGGAAGTACCATTCTTAAATATGAGCTCTGGTAGAGATCACCAGCCTTTCTGATCTCACCAGCCATGTGTCCAAACCTTCAAAGGTCTGAGAGCCACAGAACACACATCAGCATGCAGAGGAACCAGAGAGCTCTAGGAACAGTTTACTTGCAGTTGACAAGAAAACTTCTCTAGAAAGAGAGAGAGGGAAGGATGAGCCTGGAATGGACATGCCACGGGGTCCTGAGATGACACAGCAATCTTGGTCTCCGGCTGCTGTTGGCTCATTTCCTCCCAAAGCTGAGGATTCAGATTATCCAGGAGTCCCTGCATGAGCACAGCCCTACTGTGTCTGTCCTGGCAAGGACACTTGCCCTGCTCTTGAAATACTTTTGAGTCCATGCCACCTGTCCGTGTGTGAAGACTTATGAGATAGCCTGGGAAACTTGCACTTCATGAGAGACTTTTTAACTCAAAAGAACAAAGCTAACTTACAAGCAGAGTAATCAAAAACCAAATGTCTGATAGATGTTACCACTCCAAATTTTGAAAGTGGGTTCACAACGTACACAACAAAACTGGCAGAGAGCTGTGACAGCCACCGACTTATGCAAAATTCAGGAAAAAAAATACTTTAGTGCAGATAAGGACTAGAAAGCAATCTCTGGTGGTCTTAACACAGGGTATTTTAAAATCTGTTTTCTTCACAATGTAATGGATATAGTTGTCCTGCTAACAAATACCATTTAATACACTGGCCTTAGGTCTTAAAAAGCGGAAAATAAATTGACAGTAGCAAAACAGTAGAAGTGCAATAAAAATAGGACAGTGGAATGAAATTAACTTCCTTTTCCTTACAAACTACAATTCACCCAAGAAAAAATGCAAAAATCTTAGCGAACTAGGCATAAACAAAAAAAGTGGATCTTTTTTCAAGCTCATCTGTTAGTGCAGTAACAGCTTCAGACTGCATCAGAGACAAAATGCAAACCAACAACCACAGACTTGATTTTTTTTTATTTGCCAGTAAATCTACAGAAACCACTTTCTGTAAAGAACAGAGGGCTAGTACGGTTTCTTACAGGTTTATTAATTATCTTCTCTCTACCACTCTTGTTTAACTGACTTGCATGAAACACACAATTCTACACTGTTAGTGGTTTCAGTAATTGAATGTGACTGAACTTTAGATTCAACAGAGCTGCATATTGGGGACAACATTTGTCTTTGACAGAATGATACTGAACAGCTAGTTCTTCATCTTCTATCAAGTTGTCTAAAGAACAGACTTAAAGACCATTACTTAAAGCAAACATTTAAAATAAAAATTATCATTCAGTAACTGATACTACCAAATTAATTAACAATATGGATAAAGACATTTCTAACATGTTTTTAATTTCTGAGTGTCCCTTTAGTTTTTCTTTTCTTTCTATTTATCCATGGATATACATCATAGAAGTAGAATCAGTATAAATGGAAACAGCATCAAAAACCTTAATGAAATCTGGCTGGTTTGCTTTTACTGAGAATAATTAGTACAGTTTTCTCAAAGAATAATTTTCCTGTTGGATTAGAGGACATTCATATAATGAGTTTCTTAGGTCACCATGGAAGAGTATATAAAGAATTCTACACTTTTTTTTTCCGCATTCTTTGATTTTTTAATGAACCTTATTAATCTTGAGTGCTAGTATATGTAGCAATATTTCAATTATTCTCCTTATCTGTTTGCGAGCTCCTCACACAATGTGGAAAAAATCTGTTATATATTCATACTAGGTCATGGCTCTTTCGGCTAATAATAGTAGAAGAATATGCAAGTGTGAGGTTGCAGACTTTTCAGATATCAAACCCTTGACATGAAATCAGTTTTGAGATTCTGCAGATGGATCTCCACAGAAAGAAAGAAAATTTTCATTTGCAGCAAACTAATTAAAATCCTAAGCATTCTGGCAATCTACGTCCTTGGAGCTACTTTAGAACAAGCGTCTTCCTTTTTGCCATTCTAAACTCATGTATTTCTTTTGTTTAAGCGATGTTTCCTATTCAGAATTCTTCTAAAAACTCTTGAGTTAAAATATGACAGGTCATCACTGCACTTTATTACTTTCTGGGACATCACAGCAAACATACATACTATCTTTGACTAACGATGTAATAACTAGTGATGCTACTTCTTTGGGGAGATAATGTTACGTTTACTTGACAACAACAGCAAAATAACGGGCGTGAGCCTTACTGGGGATCTCCAAGTCCCACAAGAAGAAAGGCTGGCAACCTTGCTCCCACCGTGGGCAAAGAGGGGAACCTGGAGGCAGTCCCTTGTACCGCACCCAGCAGAGGTCACTAGAGAATGCATCGTGTTTCAAGGGCAAGACAAAGCACCCCGACAGCAAGGGGAGAGATGCACCTTCCTAGAAACCACATCAGCTGCCTGGGATTTACTGCTGGGTAGACTCTCGTAAAAGAGAGGACTATGTGCCACTCCATGAAAGAACAAATAGGTTTAACTGGCTACATCTGAACACAAGCAGCATCCATCCAGTTAAACAATATTGATACCGATCGGTGAAATATGTCTAACTTATTAAAAGTATAGCTACTACCTGCGCATTTCCAGATGCAGGGATCTCTCTCTTTCTTCCACAGCTTAACACAGTCCACAAGGTGTGCCAGAGATACGAAGCCAAAAGGCAGAAACTACCTGCAATCCAGGTAGCATTTCTTTGCAGGGGTAGATCCATCCCTTTGTTTTTAATCAACTGATTAACTTGGTTCTCCTGCTGTAGCAGATGCAATTTGGCAGGCACCCTCAAAACCCTCCCCAGCTCTGTAAGTACCACCTAGCTAGACAAGGCTCGGACGCACAGCAGGATCCCATCTCACACTTCAACACATTCCCTGAACCTATAACGAAACGAAGTGATGGACTACTGACAAGCACGAAACAGGTGCAGGGATCTCCACATGAGATGTGTATTGCATGGACTTGAAAGGCAATTACTCTGACATCCCAGAACTTCTCAAACACAAACTGCTAGCACAATCCCTTTGCAGTTAGTAGCTCAGGCCACCGGTCATCTTTTTTCCCTTTTAATATGCAAGAAATGGGAAAAAAAAATACCCAAAGAGCAAATTTCAAGACAATCACTTAAAATTTGTCATGGTGCATATGCACAGGAAGGTCACTTTGAAATGCTGTGGCTTTACTGTCTGCAGTCCCTTCTGCTCCTGTGCTTGCAGTCTATCTATGTTGCTCCATATCCAAACCACCACCATGCAGAAAGTCAGTCCTAGCTGTCTCCCCATCTCATATTCAGCATCTGCTGACCTGCCAAGCATCAAGTCCTTGATCCAAAGGACAGAGGTTCCTGATCATTTCAACCGCATGGATGTGAGACTCAATATCATAAAGGTATCTTATTTCCCCTAAAATTTCCAGAAACAGATAGACTGCTTCTGCTGAATGTTCCCAAGCAATTCAATGTGATGCAAATTCTGCATGGAAAATTTTGGCTTCAGGATCTAAAACCTGGGAAATTTTTAAACAACTGAAAACAGGATCTTAAAATTGGAAATGGTAAATAATTTTAATAAAAAATCCTACTACCAGCTCCATTATAAACCCAGGGAAGCTGTTTTCCTCCTTCTAGAGACAGAAAACTGGGGAGCTTAAAAACTGGGAATTAGAGTTGGGGAGGGTTTTGAGGGTGCCTGCCAAATTGCGTCTGCAACAGCAGGAGAACCAAAATCTGAGGAACAAAGCCTGCCACAGTTTATTGTCTTATATGTCTCCTATATATAAGGATTGTGAAGGACCATTACATAAGGTCTTAGGTTGTATATATAAAGGAAGGAAGCCCTATATATAAGGATTATACATTTTCTATGCAACAGGTGCCCATATTTACAGAGTGCTTACAGTCATTGTGGAAGGTGAAGCAGTAAGAAAAAATAGTGCCATTTCTTCTCCACTTGTGTATTTATCCAATCAGAGGTGAATAAGCAAAGAATTTAAAACAGTCCCTTTGGCTCTGGAGAAATACGAGTACCAGAAATCTCAAGTACTAAAAATTCACAAATCAGACTACAAAAATCATGACATCATTTGAAAAAAGTCAAGAGATTAAAATTTATAATGACTGTTGTCCTTTCCTGAGTCAGTTTCTGGTTTCTGAGACTTCAGAGCACTCTCAAGTCACATTTTGAGTTATTATGTAGTTGTTATGTTGGGGAAGGTGGGTTTAGTTGTGGTTTTTTTCAGTCAGGAAACCCTGATACTCCTCTCTTTCTTTCCGAGACAGACAGACATATATTCTCACAAGCATGGGAACTGGGAGCATTAAGTAAGACAAAGCTGCCTGAAATCACGGAATCACACACATTGCCACAGAGCAGAGTGCCATGAACTTGGGACTTGAAGAGTGCATCACAGAAAGGATACTCTGTAAAGCTGTGCCAGGCTGAGGTTGGCAACACGACACCCGATGACAGCATTTCACATGAGATGAAAAGAAGGTTGGTGAAAAAAAAAAAAAACTGGGCCCAAACTTGGCTGAAGTCCACTTAGACTTTTCGGACCATACCCAGCTAAGCTTTAGACACAGTGCTTTGATTTCAAGGCTGAAGAAAGTCTTGAGGGTTTTGATGTCTTCTTCATTAGTTAAGAAGTCTCACTGCAAACGTACAGAATCCCTTGCAGGACTTTCTTAAAGAGTTGTTCTTGATTAAAGTTGTAAAACAGGAAATAGGTTTCTGTCAGAATATTTAGGTCACTATCTTGAATGTTGTTTGAGGGCAGAGGAAAGTTATTTTGGGTTAATTAAGCAACAGTGACCATTTTTTTCCCCTGTTCAAAATACTGCCACGACTCTGGCCTCCCCCGGAAACCGGCACTTGCAAAGGTATCATTACCACCACGGTCATTTCCAACACAGAGGCTGCAGAGAAAGTAACTGCTAGAGAAATTGTGGTGATGGTCAAGGGGGAGAAAGAAGGCTCAAAGGAGACAAGGCCGATCACATTCTGACTGGAGACAAGGAATTAGAGGACAATTAACCATCCCCAGGCCTAGCCTAACCGAACACCAAATATTGAGTATATCCAATAGTTCCAGCTGGGCTAAATATTTAAAAGTTAGTCCTTAAAATGTTTTCAGAATATCATCAAAGGGATATTTTTGCATGGAAAATTGTATTGCCAACTCAAGAAACAAAATACTAATAAGAAGTATTTTTCCACCTTTCTTAAAAAAAAAAAAAAAAATTAAGAAAATAAACACCTACCCTGATTTGAAAGTACTCCAAACTTCTCCAGAACCTCAGAATAAACTGGCATAGCAACTATCTATTCAAATAAAACTAGCTAGTGGGAGGTTTAATCATTATTAAATTACTGTTTCCTTAAAAAAGCAGGACTAAGAAGCCCTGCAATACTGCAGTAAGGAAAGAGAATCTCTGCTTGTTGCCACTTCTGTCCTTTCAAGGAGGACAGCAAGGGCAGTAGAGCTACTAGAGGTTATTGCTTACACAACAGTAAGTTGCAAATGACAAGGTCATGTTTTTTTTAGAAAATATTAGGATTCACATTTATGTTTACTAATAATGGGAGAAATTCTATTCTGGTACATAGGACTGTGGTTTACTTAATTTAACACATCTCAGCTTGTGAACTGAACTGCAGTAAATGACTGGAGTACAACTCTTCAGATGTAAGGTAAAAATCATAGTAAAAGAAACATTTAAATCAATGAGTTTTCCCAATGCCTTTTTTTTTTTTTCATTTTGCAGCAGACTGTAAGCGTGCAAACAGTCAGTCAACGCCGCTGAGTGGACAGTACGTAACGCATTACCCACAATAGTTCAGCTGTATCTGAGCTCTAGCTAAAGGTCCTTCACAATGCCTACACCTCCAAGGGAAAGCTTGCTCACATACATGCACAGGGAGCATCTCTACTGTCACAGCATATAGCCCAAATGAATGTACTGGCACCACATAGCAAATAAGTAAGAGATGGATGGTAAGCCGAGGTAACGGCCAAGCCTTGTTAGATGCAAAATTGTAAGAACTCGAAACCCTAGAGTTACACTATTGACAAGTAACAGCTTCAACCACAGGAACTGCAGTTGTAGCTGTAGCTCTCTAGGTTGCAAGAACTTTAAGAGCAGCAGCATTACGCTCGCAGAGAGACCCTGAATTTCACATCTCTTTCCGTGGGTGGTCTGCCAGAGTTCAAAAAGCTTTGAAGCTTTGCTTAGGACTAGATTTAGCTTTTGTTAAATGTTTATTTAATATTGCTCTGCTGAAAAACTGGCCATGTAATTATTATCCAACTTGGGTGGGTTACTTTTGTTATTAACTTGGTAAGTAGAAGCCTAGGAGCTTCAACAGTTCTGAACGTTACTAATAGAAAAGAATCAAGCTGCACATATCTGAATCATGCAGCCAGGGTTTAAAAACAAGTCACTGACCCTGAGGAAGATAATTTTCCAGCATTTAAAACTGAACAGTCATTAGGGAGAGGAAGTTTGTCCCCTAATTTCAGATAGCAATTCAAAATCGAGCAATTTGAATTGCATTCTCACAGCCATCATTAACCAGGTAAGAGCCAGAAGGAAGAGATTGCAGATTTGCTGACCAACAGCGTGCAGCTTTGGATGGGCCATCAGAAGCAGTCTAGGTGGGGAACATGGAGCTCACTGGGAGCTCATGCAGCTGGGTAAATTGTGTGCTAGTTTCACAATCAATTTACCTTTGCATAAGCTGGTGCTGTTGTCAAAAGAGGTGGTTTCATCTTTGCACACCTGCTTGTTCCTACCCTGTGCCACCCCCTCCCTTGGACCAGCACAACCCCTTGATGTGCCTATTCAGTCCAATGGGTCAAGGACAGATCTGGATTTTTATTCTTTTTTTAATCTGGCTCTCACATATGAAGACCGTTCCTATAAAACAAAATGTCTTTCACCTGTTAATGTATAACCTGAAGCAAAACTTAGTGTTCATTCCTGAAAACAGAACTTAGCCAAGATACAAAGACACATGCTGCCAGCTGTACAAATAGGGGGCAAGAGGGCATTCTGAACAAAACACATGTAAAACAAGTAAAGAGCAGTTTTGTCACGAGTTATTTTGAATCATTCTCTCCAAGAGCAAAACGGTTGTGGTGGAGAGGTGGTGTGGCAAAGAGTGCCATCTAGAGCACAGCAACACCACAGCTTCTTGACAGCACCAAGATGTACATTACTCTGTAAAGTCTTTATTCGTAACTGCTGGTCAACAATTGCTGGGTTTGCTTTCTGTAGTTGTATTTTAATGGGACTGAAAGTATTTTTTTTTTAATTAGGTTTTGTTTTTACAACAATATACGGTACTGAAAGATGAAAATTGTTTATTTTATAAAAAATGTATCAAGAAAAATAGTTGTTTTGAGGTAGGGGATAATTTTATTCTTTAATTATAATCAGTTAGTTTCAGACAGCATTATTTCTTCCAGCAAGTACACACTTTGACCACTCTCTTCTAAACGGTCTCGAGTTGTAACCCACTCCGACTGAAGTGAATAGATGTTTTGTTACTGCTTTCAAAGTGAGCAGGAGTTCATCCACAGAAATTACGTACGTATGCCCATAAGCATACACGTGTAAATGCATACACCTGAGCAAAGTTTACTGTTTTTCCTGCCAGCACAATCTTCTCTCCTTCCTTTCCTAATGAGTACAATAAAACTGCTCTTCGGGCAAGCAGACCAAGCTAAGACCTTTCAAAAGAAGGTCTTGGTTTTCCTTCCATCAACTTTAACAGCACAGCTAGGGCCCAATTCTGTATCCCATTGAGACATTCCTAAAAAAATTGTGTGAAAGTTAAGTTTTAAAAACTTAGGAGAAATATAACTAAAGTTTATGTATCTAGAAACATCACTCCAGTGAGGTATATTACCAGAGTTCAGTTGGACTGCCTTTCACCTTTGAAGTCTGGTCCCCAGGAGACTGGTGAGCTAAAATGGGAATACAAAGCTACTTCTCTAGCTTGCAGCTAGCCACCAGCTGTTCATCTTCTAAATGTCTGTCTTTCTCCTCTACTGCGCCTCCAAACTCTCCCTGCCTTTTCTTACAGCGCCCTTAACAAAGAGTCAGTTCCAACCACTAGACTGAAGAAGCAAACATCAAGGCAACGGGTTAGAGCTTTTGCAGCAAAAATCGGGGAAAAAATCCCACCACCTCAGCTACTATCTGCAATTCATCATCAAAGTAAGATACATCAACATAGGCAAAGCAGCTCTCGTAGCCTTTTTCCTGATCCTAGAGAGACAAAACTCAGAGGAAGAGCTACATGGCAGCAACAGCAGTTTTTACTTTCTCACCTGTGCAAGCAGTGATGGTCACACTGGAAGAAAACTATCTTAAAAGAGCCAATAACATCCTCCAAGCCTCAACCACCTAGATTTATTTTAATTCTCATTTTCACTGTAACACTAAATGACCCTCACATGAGATATGCTTTGTTTGTTTTAATATACATCCTCTACAGAGTAAAAATTGTAGTAGCTTACTGAAGACTGGAACAATTTTGTATAAAAGTGACCCAGCAGATGAAGAAATATCAAAACCTCAACTTCTTGAGTTGTGAATACAAATGAAAACATCATGAAACTTACTTTACACCAATGCTCCAGGGTATCATCTAAACACAAAAATATTCAGAATACTTGAAAAACTGCTCTAACGTATCAGCACAATCAAAACACAAACAGCCACAGCACAAATTTTTCAAGTCTTTTCACAAACTGGTGTGTGAAATTAATTTCTCATTGCCCTATTGCAAGCAGATTTTCTCAGTTCCTGTCTAAATGATGTGTCAATAAAATTACTGGTTCCTCTAGACTCTCCCATAGAAAAAGCATAATACAAGGAAACGTGTTGCTATTTCTAAACACATTTTGGCTGATCACAGAGTCATTTCCCTGTCAGAGACCCCATACTATGATGCCCAGCACCGTTCTTACTGGAGACAGGTGCAGCACAGAGCTACACTGGACAACGCTCAACACTGCAAGCATGGCACACAGCACGTAACCATACCACGCTCCCCAGTTAACGGGGAACAAAGGACAAAGCTGCTTTACTTCCTCTGGGAAATCTGCTCTTTCCATGGGATTCATTCAGTCCTCACTAACTCCAGAGCTGTTAGATAGGACAAATGCTTTCAAAACATGAATCCAACAAAATCTATGTTTACCTTTCGATTTTGAAGAGCTGCAGAACCACACATCTCCTGAATGTAAGTCCAGCTGTAAATAAACCTCAGTTTAAAAACACGTGTGCTTGCTTCTGTGAATCCAAAAGATTAAAAGATGCTTACCAGTCTCTCACAGCTGCAATATATTTTCACAGATGATAATGAAAAATTCAACTCTACTGGGAAACACACATAGTAAACTCTTTAACTAGCTGAAAGAAAAAAGGGACAGTGCTTTGGGAAGACAAAACTAATTATGAAGTTAGTTAGTTACCTTTTCATCTTCTGTTCCAGGGTCTGATTCACTGAATTTTTCTTCCTGAAATCTTCCAGTCGTCTCCATTTTTTCCCTGCTCTGAAAAAAAGCTGTTTCTTCCAGCCTGTTGCTGTTGTATCGTGTATTGATCTCTTCCAGCCTGTTAATCTTAAGTAGCTTCATACTATGCCCAGTTAATTTACTGTCTGTTTTCCTCTCCACCTTAGATTCATAAACCAGTGAACACTCATAACTTCTGATTTCTCTTCTTTCTTGGCTGTACAAAAGAAAGACAAATAAGAGGCAGCAGTGTTATTCATGCATTTTAGCTTAGAAAACTGCCCTTGTTGCAATACTTTATATTTCAACTCTCTCTCCTTATACTTTCTGAACAAACATACAGAGTTGACAGTGCTAAATGTTCACGGATACCGTTCTACCTACTCGTCTGCATTCAACACTAGGTAATTCAAGCACGCTACAAGACCAATGTAACTTAATTTGTTCATAGAAATTATTTCACTCTATCCGATCAATACATATTGCTGTTGCATGCAGACCTTGCTTATGGATCACTCCTCACTTTTTAACCACTTCAGTGGTTCCCTGTTGCTCAATGTGTTCCCCTTCTCCCTGTTGCAGTTCCAGCAAGTTGACATGCGAGGACCCTGTTACTAAGTCCATTAAGATTTTAGATATTAAACACAGTGGTTTAGGCCTGAACACAGTCCTTCCCTCTCTTCCCACAATCCTATACCATGGAAATAGGTAATTGTCAAAATGGTGGTGATTTCGAGCCCTCTGTTGAAGGCTGCAGAAAAGCACAGTCCTCAGCTGGGTTCCTTCCCGCTGCAGGCCCTCGCTATGTGCTTAGTGCTTGTATGATGTAGGATCATTGAGGCTTGTCTAATGGTAAGATTGGCTGGAAAGTTATTGCAAGTCAATCAGTTAGTTTTGATTAATTCTCTGTAGAAGGGCTTTTATTCCACAGCAAGGTGGTGGGTTCTCCCTGCCAAGTAATCACTTGGTTACACTTGGAAAATACATCCTTTCGCATAATTAATTTTAAAAGAGGAAGAGAAACTACTCTAAAATTTCACTTAGCAACTCTGTGTAGACCCAGGAAATAGAGGACAAAAACGTTTTTACTGTTATTATTGCAGCTCTTCCTTCACTGTACTGGAAACCCAGCAACAAAAAGCACGGCGGTAATGCTTTAGCTCTAGAAAGCTGAATCTCGTCAATCTCATTACACAGCTTGTGGTTTTCATTTTAACTTGCATAAATACCATGAACTGTATGGTGTAATTAAGAATGTATATACAACCTTCCAGTCATTAGCAGCACAGAGGAACAGTTTTCAGTGTATCACCAGAGATGCAATTAAATCAGTTATTTTTACCCAAACACCTTCCAACAGAAAATGTTCCTCACTGTGTTTTGACCCCACATCTGTGCACATGCAACAGATTAGATGTGTATCTGCATCAACTAACAGCACTGCCCGTAGTTAGCCCTCCAAACTCTTCCCAGATGTAAAAGATGCCACATGCTATCACGTGTGACACAGGAGGTGGCTTGCTAGAGGTGACATTTATAGATGATGGACAGCAAAGAAGAGTGCAAGCTTCCAGCTTGCAAATAAGCCTTCCAGAGAGATTCCTGCTACCACATTATTGCAGCCCTAGAGCACGCTGTTAATAGGTGAGATGCAGGGACATCAGCAGGGGACAGAGTAAGTCCTGCACCTGGTACATAAAAATGCCAGCTCTGCTGCTTCTAACCTTCATCAACAGCTTTCAAGGCTCTGACATCCCTTTCCATCCCCTTCAGGTGAAAGGACACCTTACGAGATTTTCTTCCCCCCTTTCTGAAGAGCAGGTTCTTGAGTTTTTCTAAATACACTGACAATCACAGGTGACATACCACAAGGTCTCAGTCAAAACTTACAGCCATTATTCTACAGATCCTTTGATCTACTCCACACCAAGGGGCAATGCAACATACTCCAAAGATGTTGGAAAAAACAGGAGATGTTTCCAGATGCCCTCCCGCTGCTTCCACATCTTCAGCTACTCAATTAGCTGGGAGCTACTCCAGCTCCCACAGTGTTTTAGAGAGACCTAGCTGTGAAAACTACTTTTGGCCTGACATGACTGCAACCAAGGAAAGTTGATTCAGGCTCTCCATAGCTCTTCAAAGAGCACATCATCCTGTAGGTTATGATCACCAAATGTGGCCATCCATCTAATGAGAATGACATGTCCTACTGAAAGGACACGTTGTTCCTTCAAGCTGACCAACGGGTCAGTTATCCGGGAAAATATTAATGGGATGGCAAGCCCGAAGGCATTACTGGGCTCTGTTACCAAGCAGAGACTAGGATTGAGTCCAAACGTGATTGCCTTCTCCCTCATTATTACCTTAATATATCCCCAAAACAATAAGCTAAACAAGGGAAAGTTTCGGAGGTGCACATGGCGAAATTTATTGCAAGTGCCTTCTCCACAGTCCCAGAGAAGCAATCCCACCCTGGTCATGTGCCACTGAGCAATGGGAGGCTATGGCCTTCCACCTTATTAAAAGGAAAAAGAAAAAAAAAAATGTTCAAATGGGTGTTGAGCTCTGTCTGCCCAAAAGGAGGGTGAAAACCTTCCCTCCTTCATTTGCATTCCCCAGCTTTGGCTTGGGAGAGGCTTTCTTCTGGGTCATCTTCAGCAAGTCACTCTCTCACTTTAAGCAAAACAGCTTGCTTCCTGAACCACATCTTCACTTACCCACTCAGAAACCACACACATGTCATAAAAAACATAGAAACTTGCCTAGCTGTGTGCACAGCAGGTACATACCTACAGTCCTACTGCTTTTTCTGCCCAACAGCAGAAAATAAATATATTTGCACAATAACAATATAAACAAAAAAGTAACAAAATTTGCACAATAAACATATAAACGATACAGAAAATGTTTCTAGAAATGGGCAGGCAAATAGGTATCAGCCAAAAAGAAGAACCCACAAACAACCCCTTTTTCTTTCACCGTCTGTTTTTAGATTGTAACTCCTTCAGCCAAACTATGTTTGCATGACAGGCCGTAAAGCACTTCACTCAAAACTCAGTCCTTTGGCATCCATCTTCAGTTCAAATAAAAAATTTATTTCTGACCCCTTGGCCATTTGCAACCCAGCCATTTTCAAACTTTAAGCCTAGGGACAGGTACCATTAGCCAGTAGCCAGACTTGTTTACCTCCTAATACATCTTGACATTAGACTGACCTGAATTTTACAAGCTGGGAACGATTATGTAACAGTATATAATTAAACCTAAATATATAATTTAAGAAAGAAAACAAGATGTAATGTGGAAAGAATTACCAGTGGGTCAAGTTCAGGTGGTAAATTAGGACGTAACTTGTACTGATTACTATGCTTTTCTTTCAAATACAACCTGCCCTGCATGCTGCATAATACAAGAGATGCATTTTCTTTAGTAAAAAAAAAAATAATTTATT